>NC_057812.1:731566461-731680397 GCF_018294505.1 Triticum aestivum
CCGCCTAATCCACGTCGGCGCGCCCTCACCATCCACTCCACCGCCGATAACGGCCGGAGCCAACCGCCACCCCTCCCTGCCGCCCAACCCCAACGATCGCCCTATGGATCCACGATATCATCAGCGTCACCACGCCGACGCTTCCTCACACAGTTGGCCTACAGATCCACAACGGCATCAGCATTGCCAAGCCGACGCTTCATCATGCACTGGCAAATCCTCCTCCCATGCTACCAAATCCGTAGGAGCCAAATTACACCAGCGTGCGGCTGCACCGGTGGGGGACATGGGTCCTAGGGATATACGACCACGGCACCGGTAAGCGGCATTGGCCGGGATCCTTCCACTCCGTGATGTAGGTTGAACGCGCATATGACATCAAGTCGGTCCATCTCTATAGCGTCGCCACCCCGGCGCAACTTCCCCATGGCCTGCCGCCGTTGGAACCGGTCGACCGCGGGTGGTCACCCTAGGGAGATGCGGGAAGACCGGCACGCCCGTGAGCAGATCGTGTCGGAGCAAGCCGGCGGCAATAACATGACGGAGCTCTATCACCGCTACCAGGCGCCCGTCGAGGTAGAGCGCCGGCTTTATGAGGATTACATGTTCGGGAGGACGGACATCGTCAACCTCTCCAGCGACTCCGACAACGGAGAGGGCAGGTGCCGACAGTGACGAGGGCAATGCCAGTGATGCGGGACATGGTCGTCTCATCCATGGGCTCATCGAATCGGAATAGGAGACGATTGAGAACGAGACCGATAATGAGTAGATTAGGTTTCTTTAGTCTAAATTTTATTTGGTTTGCACCCAATTTGTTTTGAATAAAGTTTGTATCGAATCAAGTTTGTATCGAATCAAGTTTGTATCGAATCAAGTTTGAATCTAGTCTAAATTTGTGTTGAATTTTTCACTCGTTAAACTAAAGAGATCGGTTTGAAACCGCTTATATTTAGTGGAGCAAATATACTCCATTAAAGGATACTCGGCCGTACCCTCTAAATTTTAGAGGATCAGTTAGAGTTATCCTGAGCTAGCCAGATTAGAGCATCTCGCTGAGATAGCCAGCTCTGGTCCTCTGTCGAGGATCACTACTACTACCTCCATCCTGTTTTATAAGTCCCTTTGTATTTTGTGCCAAACTTTAACTAAAGATTTAACTAACAAAATATTAATGCATGTCATCAAAAATTATATCATTAGATTCGTATTTGAACATAGTTTCCAATTATATTATTTTTATGACATGCATTAAAATTTTGTTAGTTAAATTTAAGGTCAAAATTTAGCACAGAATACAAAAGTTACTAATAAATCAGAATGGAGGTAGTACTGTTTCAGGTGGTAATATGTAGTCCTAATTCAGAGTTGACTGAATCCTATATATAGTATACTACTACGAGGAAGTTAATTATGTCTCCCGATGTCTTCCATTTGCAGGGCAGTGCTCAAGTTGACTTGGGTTGCTCATTAAGATTTGCTCCTTGGTATTCCAACTTAGATCTACCGATCGATCAGCAGATAAGGTATTCAAGCTTACCCTCTACTCCTTGACGATTTTGGATCTCAAACAAATGGTCAAGAATTCTAAACGTTCGGACATGACTTCTCAAACGATGCAACTGTCTACGCGAGATGAAAATCCCAGGCGGCAGGCGGACTTGACATAGAAAAGAAGTCAGACTTCGTTTTGCTGCCTGAGTCGTAGCGGCTGTATTTCTGTATGCGCTGAGAGTCCAAGAGATCGTACTTCTTGTGCTAATCCGAACTAGGGAGAGCTTCTCTACCGTGCTTGGGTGATACTACTACGGCACTGCCTTGGACTAGATCCACAGTTTTGCACTAAGACGCCAAAACTTGCTACTACAAACACACGACTGTCCATTATTGTATTATTTTTTTTGAAACAAGGCAAAAGATTTGTCATTTTCATTAATTAAGAAGAGGAGTAGACATGGTTCCGCCAAGTGCGTGATTACAAATTACTCACACGGCATTATATTACTCAAATACTTCGCACCCGCACGAGCCCAAACAGAGGCTTCATCCTTAATCTTGGCGATGACGACGGTAGTAGGGGCGGTGGTGTTGCAGAAGATCCTCGCGTCACCCCTCTTGTGACAAACCTCGTCCCACCAAACTCTCACCAAGGGCACAAGTCTCCAATCTGTCGGGTCGATGTCGTGAAAACCATGCGAAGTCTTAATCTCCATCCACACTCTCACTGTGAATCGGCACTGGAAGAGGAGGTGGGCAGCCGTCTCTTGAACCTACTTGCAAAGAGGGCAAAGGTTGCAATTCGGCCATCCCCGACGTTGCAACCTATCGGTGGTCCACACCCTATTCTGGATTATCAACCAAGCAAAAAAATTGCACTGGGGGGGGGGGAGCTTTCCAAACTGTTGAGATCATGGTCGAGGCCATGAGACCCTCAAACTGAGCATTGTACACAGAAGACGCGGAGTATACACCATCTTTGGTAAACTTCCAAATAATTGTATCGTCGACTCCAGGGGTGAGTATGACATTAGAGAGCTTCTCCCAAAGGGTGGCGAATTGCTCAACATGCTCAAAGGTGAGGCCCTGAGAGGTAATAATATGATCTCTAGGAAGTGTTCCTTATTTCTTCGGGAAATTAATGCTCAAGGGCCAGTTATGTTACACAGCACCGAGGAACAAATAGGCAAAGAGAAAAGAAATACGTATATGTGTATCTCGAATGTCAACTGCTTGGCGCCGGAATGAGAAGACACGTCTCACTCATTCCCAAAGTTCTAGTGTGTGCATGAATACATAGAGCTAGCGTGCTTAATTATTAACTGCTGATGCTGAGCCTGAAAGAAAAACGGAGCACCGCCGGCAGTACTAGCAGCTGGCAGCAGCCCATCGTGCCCGTGCCCACAGATGAAGCTCAGGCGTTGTCATCGACTAACTTGCACTGATTTGGCCGGAAGTTGTCCTCAGACAAGAGCGACGTGACGAGCCGCTGCAGCCGGGCTGCTCCAGGGCCAGGACGCAGTGGCGTCGCGTCCCTCACGATCCAGAAGGAGCCATCGCCGCCGGTATCACCGATGCTCCAGCTGCCGGGGGCAAGCATGCCGGGCTGCCGCGACAGGAGCCCTACGTCGATCCTGTCAAGCACTGGGTCGTCCTGGCCAAACTTGCATGCGAAGGGGGCATCACTGTCGAGCATCCTGTCCCAGTGGCTGGAGTTGATGAGTTCCGGTTGATGCGCAGGGAAGTCGCCCCAGAAGATGTAGCGCATGTCGTGGTTCACGGTGGTGTTCCGGAACTCCTCGGCGTTGCAGGCCATGGTGTGGAAGTAGGCCTCTGGAGAGGAGACGAGGTTGGCGTAGGAGACGAGGAGGGTGCGCGGGAGGTTGTTCCACCCCCGGATCAAGTACTTGACGAATGGCCGTGACAACACCGTCCAAGCAGAACCTGGTTATCATACAAATTGAAGTTCAGTCTCGCTGTATGGTTGTAAAGTACTATCCAAAAGTCTGAACAGTCCACTCATCCAAAAAACCAAACTGATGAAGAGAGGCGGGAAATATATTTCAACGGGTGACCATGGATGCACCGTGTGTAGTTAACAACACGTGGTACGACTTCCACTTCTAGAAGACTTATATGCGGCAATGAAAATTACCCTGGGAAAAAAGACCTAGTCTATCTTCATACACCAAAAACATGGCATTTGGAATACCAAGGTTCATACCTTTGAAGAGTGTGAAGGCGGTGGGCAGCTCCTGCTTCTCGGTATCGTTCTTCCACAGCCCCGGGTCGACGATCCCCGCCATCGCCCTCGAGGACCTGTTAAGAAAAACCATGTGTGCGGTACCGAACTCAGTCGCAAGTGTCGACGTCATTCTCTGCAGATTTTATTACGAAGGAACGTACGCTTTCCGGCCCGTGTCGCTCGTGTGGTCGATGAAGTTGAGGTCACGCGGCAGCCGCGAGAACACGTCCATCAGATCTGCAGAGGTTGATAATGTCACCACGAAATCATGAATGGAAGCAGCTATATAAGCGTATATGTGGTACCGACCGTCCTGCGTGACGAGCGGGTAGTCAGAGGCGGAGAGGTTGATGAACCAGTCCCAGTCGGCGCCGGGGCCGGGCAGGAAGTTGGCGGCGGCGTGCAGCGTGGTGGTTACCATGGTGATGCTCCCTTGGTGGTTGGCCTTCTGCAGCACGCGCACGTTGCCCACGGCGGCAAGAACCGGGTGCTCGGCCACGAAGGCCGCCAGCTCGGCGTGCTCCGAGTCGGACGCCTCCGCGTCCAGGTGGAGGATGTAGTGGTTCCGTGGGTGGTAGAGCGCGAGGAGGCAGCGGCGCAGCCTGCCGGCTTCGCCAGCCGAACCGGAGACGAGGTAGGCGAAGCGTGGGGTCCCGGCCTGCGGCGAGGTAGACGAGGTGGCAGAGGAGGGGTACCGTTGATGGAATATTGTGGTGGAGGGGAATGCGATCAGGTAGGCCGCGAGGAGGAACACGGAGAAGATGTTGGCGCCATCTCTCCTTGCAGCACCGCTTCTTCTTCCTCCTGAGCTGCCTCTCACAACCCAATCTCCATATCTCTTTGTCTCTCTCAAGAACACACACTACACGGTCATGGTGAAACTCCACACACACACACACGCATACACCAAAGAGAAGACAGCCGCTGCTTTGCCAAGAGGGTCTGCTCCTTGGTGAACACTAGTGCTACATCTTGCCACTTGTGCCCTCACGGCCTCTTCTTTTGATTACTCAAAGCAACACATTTATACAGCAGGGGCTGGCACTCTTGCCGTGCAAAACTCACGCCAATACCTAGACCCACTACTCCACTAAACTCTCCATGCACTAACCATGTACTAACTGACCTTATCTTAATCCTGGAATCTCTCCAGGAGCCATGACTTGGCCTCAAATGCACACTACATGCAGCTAACAAACTCACATGCATGCAAACTGACTCAACCTGTTCACTCGGATCACGCATGTGTAGACGTTGGCTCCAGGGCTCTTTCACACAGGTTGTCACGCTGCACTTCCCTCGTACCATGTCGCTTCACACGAAGTTGCTGCATCGCACAGCCCCATGGCATCACACCTTGCACACCGGCCGCGTCGCACGACCAGTTCGGCATCTCGCCTTTCTACGACTCAAAGTGAACCTTCACCTGCCTATCACTCCCTAGGCCATCTAAGTCACATGCATGACAAAAAACAAACTAAGTATGCAGATACAAATCAAGATTAGAGCTAACATTTTCCTCCTTAATCTTGATTCTTCAATCTTCACGCGGCTTCACCCGCTGCCACTTGGCGACGCCATCGCGGCGCTGCAGCCGGCCACTCGCCGCCACCGACGCCGTCGCAGCGCCGGTCACCATGAACCATCTTGTCATCGATGACGTCCTCGCGACGCCAATCACCATGCCGTCTTGCCGTGGACGACGCCCTCGCGGCGCCAAGTACCACGACCTCCTGCCACATGCAGCAACCATCTCTTGACGTGGATGGCGGCGCCGATCGCCACGCCGTCAACATCTTGCGGCATCGCACCGCAACCGGCCACCAGCGGCATCACGCCACCGACAGCCTCCACCTTGCGCCGCCGTCCTCCACCTCACATGGAGTAGGCCGCACTGCCGTCGTCGCCTCGGATCGACAAGGCTCTGATGCCAATTGTTGGCGCCATCTCTCCTTGCAGCACCGCTTCTTCTTCCTCCTGAGCTGCCTCTCACAACCCAATCTCCATATCTCTTTGTCTCTCTCAAGAACACACACTACACGGTCATGGTGAAACTCCACACACACACACACGCATACACCAAAGAGAAGACAGCCGCTGCTTTGCCAAGAGGGTCTGCTCCTTGGTGAACACTAGTGCTACATCTTGCCACTTGTGCCCTCACGGCCTCTTCTTTTGATTACTCAAAGCAACACATTTATACAGCAGGGGCTGGCACTCTTGCCGTGCAAAACTCACGCCAATACCTAGACCCACTACTCCACTAAACTCTCCATGCACTAACCATGTACTAACTGACCTTATCTTAATCCTGGAATCTCTCCAGGAGCCATGACTTGGCCTCAAATGCACACTACATGCAGCTAACAAACTCACATGCATGCAAACTGACTCAACCTGTTCACTCGGATCACGCATGTGTAGACGTTGGCTCCAGGGCTCTTTCACACAGGTTGTCACGCTGCACTTCCCTCGTACCATGTCGCTTCACACGAAGTTGCTGCATCGCACAGCCCCATGGCATCACACCTTGCACACCGGCCGCGTCGCACGACCAGTTCGGCATCTCGCCTTTCTACGACTCAAAGTGAACCTTCACCTGCCTATCACTCCCTAGGCCATCTAAGTCACATGCATGACAAAAAACAAACTAAGTATGCAGATACAAATCAAGATTAGAGCTAACAGAAGATGCCCCCGGCGGCCACGGAGCGCACCCACCGCAGGTCGATGCCACCGCAGGAGCGTCCGAACAAGGAGGAGGGACTGCCGATATCCAAGGTGACAGAGTAGGGATGCGAGTCGGCTGGCTGGTGTTGGGTGGGTGGCATACTCGGAGTATCCATGGTGGCGAAGCGCGGTTGTGAATTGGATAAACTTGTGAGGCTTCCAGCATATAAATTGCAAGCGGATGGAGCAGGAAGGTGACGGCGCGGGCGAAGCAGCAGCGAGATGCCGCGAATAACGTCTTGCCTTGCCTTGGTTGACTGGGTGGAGGCAGCATGTGGAAGAGAGAGAGAGTGAGGGAGGGGAAAAGTGCTTGCAGCTACCGGGCTCCAGGGTTTTTTTTTGCGAGAAAAACTTCCAGTCTATTCTTGATATTTGAAATTTTTGAAAAACACACTTTGGTTGCTAAAAATAAATAAATCAAATACGTGAATGCATAGACACATTTCTAAGACCCGGTAAAAATCTAAAAAAGAAATACTTTGTATTTTGAGAAATACAAAAAAGAGAAATTTCTCATAAAAATGGCACCCCTTTTCTCTTATACATTGTCAGAAATTTGTTTTTTTTATAGCCCAAAACAAAGCGAGATTTGTACCAAAACTTGCCACGGGTATTCGGAATGTGTATATGTATCCCCAGAAAAAAAAATCATATTTTTTGAAACTTCCAAACACGAATTTCAAAGTGTTTAAATATAGGGAGCAGTGGAGCTCGGGTGCTGCAATCCCTCACTCAGATCTAACGTTCTAAAGAATCTTTCTGAATGGGATCTCCATTGTTCAACTGAGAATTTGAGGTTCTATTTGATAGGTCTTTTTTATGGGAAACGTTACCTTTCAACCGGCGGATGGGTCGTGCGTATCCAGCACCTCCGTGGCCGTCCGATTCAATTTTAATCATACAACACATAGCACTACACAAGACTGTCCAATAAGTTTTGCAACATTGGGCATGTTGCACACACAAATTTATAACACATGCTATGTTACAAACATACAAAGCACCAACAAGTTGCCAGCGTGTACATAACTTGATCATTTTTCATAAAAAAATTCTGCAACATCATCCTTGTTGCAAAAATCTTTCCGTAACATCATCTATATTGCACAAAGGTGAAAAACGAAAAAAATTCTGTAACACAAACTCTGTTGCAAATATTTGTATGCAACATGACCTTTGTTGCACAAATAATGCTTAAATAACGTGTCACGCCGAAGAAACGTTTCCGGTTGTTTTGCAACAAAGCCGTTGTTGTAGAGTGGCCATCGCAACAATCAGCTTGTTGCAGTTCGTGAGGCGCATGTTTGGAGAGATCCCATGGCTATTTTTGCGTCAATCCGATGGTCGCAGAGGTGGCCGATGTTTTTCTTTTATCCGCCGGCAGACATGTAGCATTGCCCCTTTTTTATTGTGATGTCCCTTATCCATCGAGTCGATTTTTTGTTCTCGGGGTCCATTGAGAAAAAATGCTCTTGGGCTCCCCTGAAGCCAAAATTTTCAAAAACTAAACAATCACTTTTTAAGTTTCAAAGAAACCTAAAAAATACACAAGTAAGATATAGAAGTATACTAGATGTGTATATAATTTCATCACGAAATATGTTTTGATGTGAGCTGTAAAAAATCATGTATTTTGTAGTGAATAATATATGTGCTAGAAATACGTGATTTTTTCATTTCTGTGTAGCTCGCATAAAATAATATTTCACAATGAAACTTTGCAGAAAAGTACTATGTGTCCATATCAAAACTTAAATTTAATATTTTTACCACATATTTTTCAAAAATTAAATTTTATTTTTTTAATTCAAATTAAGTGATTCATAAAGCTTGAGCTCCATTAGCATTTATTTTTTGTTATTTTCTATATGTCTATCAATTACTCCTGTCATTCCTTTATGTAAGGTGTATTATTTTCGGCGCCATTATCAAGGCTCATAATTATAGACAATTTAAGGCAAAATTATCCTTGGCTAAATCGTTGATATGTTCTTTTATATCCCTTATCCATTGTGAGTGGATTTTCTTGCTCTCGGGCTCCATGGAGTCCTATTTTTTTAAAACTAAAAAAATATTTTTATTTTAAAAAACTACAAATAAATACATGACTACACATAGATGTATATTTTATATTCATCAGAAAATAAGTTTTGATGTGAGTTGTACAAAAAACATAGTTAATAATGCATGAGTATGTCATTTTGGAGACCATGGCCTTAATTTTGAAAAATTCAAAATCCAAGCTTTTCACTTTCAAATAAAAATCTGAAAACAGTTACACATGTATACAAGGATAGAATGTGTATGGGTGGATGAAATATCTTGAAATGCAAGCTGCACAAAAAAACCAAAACTTGGATTTTGACGATAAATAGTACATGTACTAAAAAGCCACAGATTTTTCTTTTTTGAGTAGCTCTCGTTTTAATGTATTTTTGTTGTATGATAATACGTGTCTGATTCATATCATATAGTACAAAGTACAAGTCACGTAAAGACCGAGATGTCAAAACTGAAAAGATAGCAGAACATCTCTGAGCTTGACACCAACGCCCGTCACTCTCGTTTTAATGTATTTCATCTTGGAAATTTACATACATGTACGTTATATCTCTAGGTATATGTGTACGTTTTCCAAAAACAACTGAATAGTTTGAATCTCTAGGTACATTCTTTATGAAGCTCGGCCACCATTTGGCATTTTCAATAATACATGTGCTGGAAATACATGATTTTGCCATTTCTCTATAGCTCGCACAAAAATGTATTTTGCAATGAAACTCTGTAGACAAATAGTATACATCCATATGTATAATGTTTATTTCTTTTAGATATTTTTGAAACGCAGAAAATCAAATTAAGGGCTCCTTGGAGATTGAGCTCTATTAGCAATTTCCATTCTCTATATAGCCGTCTACCTATTATAATAATAGATAGATTATATAATAGGTACATGACAGTTGCGACTAATGCCGGCAATTAGAGCATCTCCAATTCTGACCCGCAAATTCCCTCTTGCATCCGTCCCCGGACCAGGGGACCAGTCCGCAAACACGGATGCGGGAGCTGGCCATCCAACGATGTCCGCATACATATGAACTACTATCTGAACTAAGCGGGCGAAATTCATGCAAACTGGCGAATTTTCATATAAACCAGACGAAATTCATTACATTTTGGACAATTTTTAACTAAACCCTACTCTAAATGATCGTTGGCGCCCGTTATTTTTTGCATCATGTTTTCCTCAACATGACCTCGGTCCTGTATTTTTTGTATATGTTGCTTCTTTTTTATTGCATCAATGTTGTGTTTGCCATATAATTAATCTTATTGCTAAATACGCTTTAAAGAAATGCGAACAACACACTGAAATTTTGCGGACTGCAATTTCTTATCTTAGTAACTCTAATTAGCGAACTGCAAACTACCAGATATATTGCATTGCTATAGCCTATAGGAGTAAGATATATTGCATTGCTATAGGAGTAACTCCTCATAAGTATAATTTGGACATGCATGTTAGGTGGAAGTCTACATATATGGTGCTTAACTATCTTATCCGAGACAAAGATGCATTCTCCAGATTTAATAATGCAAATTATGGAAGAAAGCTAATCACCCGTGATAATTGCTTATTGCTAAAGTATTGATTAAGTTTTTGGAGGTGTTTTATGATGCAACAATTTCTTTGTCTAGGTTTTATTATCGCACCTCTCCTCTGAAAGCATACGAAGGCGGTAAATTATTACTTCAAGTTGTTGCTCGCATGAAACTTAAATATTTGTAATACTGCGAAAACAATTCCTATGTTGTATGCATTTGCATTTATGTTGGATCCTAGGCTAAACTTGATCTATTTGGTAATGCACTCAATGTACGAGCTAGGTCCCAACATTTAGATTATTCTGCTTATTTCATTAATATTTGTGATAAGCTTTCTGAAGTTTATAGTAAGTACGAGCAAAAATATGCCGGAGTTCGGATGCAATGGCATGCACCAAGCAACTGCAGGAAAATAAAGGAGTGTGGAGCAAGTTATTTTGTTCTTCCTCCTCTGTCCCGAGCTCTTCCATAGCAGCACACTACTAGGGAAAAGGCTAGCAGCAGCGCGGGTTTTTAGGCTAGCAGCAGCGCGGACAGCCGCACTACCAATAAGGCGCTACAGCTAACTGTTACTAGTAGCGTGGGCTAAACCCGCGCTACTACTAAATGATTAGTAGCGCAGGTGCACACGCGCTACTACTAAGCTAACACCCACTCTACTACTAACCTAACTACTAACCTAACTACTAGTAGCGCTCACTTTTAACCCACGCTACTACTAACAATTTAGGAATTAAAAAAAATAAAAGTTAGATGTGGTATTCATGAATGGTAATACGTCCATTGCAAAGCTAACCAACGTCACAAAACCATCTCAGGATTCCATTTAACATTAGACACACAACCATCATCGAAGTACCTCCCCTAGTGGTCCACCACTAACCTAAACAAATCACTTCTCTAGATGTATCTACCAAGGCTTGGAGTTCAGACGCCAATGTACCCGAATCCTCCTCCCCCCGGACGATGGCGTCGAGGACCTCCACCTCGAAGACCTCCGGTGTCAAAATCACCTGGACGTTCATCTGTTCGACGTGGCCACCGTGCTTCACAACAAAGTCCGTCTCCAAGTGGTTGAAGAGCACAACGCCCACCGGGCCACGCTAGTCAGCGTCGATCACCCCTGCGCCCACGTCGGGAAAGTGAAAACTTGTTAGTACGCAAATTGCATCAGTTAAACTAAATAGTATATTACAATTCACAAGACCCATTAAGTTAAGATTCCTTATCATCTAGCAATTTAAAGGGGCTCATGCCGAATATATATGCTTAATTCCTCACTTCTTATTCAAACTAAATATATAGATTTGGCAAATGCATAGAAAAACATAAAGTCCAAAAGAAACACAGAAATGCATATGTGAACTAAATTACTTTGTGTGTTAGCAGATTTCTTGTTAGGTTATTCACTATATATAGTACCACATCAGGCAGGGTGATGTGTTTACTTCGCGCCGCAATGTTTGGCACCAAGTTCAGTCTTGGAAGACAAATACAATACATTGTTGGGCGGGACAAGGCAAAGAAAAATACAGAAATTTGTAGTTACTAAATCATTAGCATTAATTAGTGCATTCTGTCGCGGGGGTCATGTGTCAACTGATTTCAAGTATGTTCTTGCAAGCTACAAAGATGTTAAGAATTACTTGCAATCTGGTTTTTGCAAGCCACAAAGTTGTTCAGAATTACTACTTATCTAGTAGTACAAATGTTGAAAACAGATTATGAACTAGTCCAGACTCTACATACACGTATGTGATGAGCATTGAAGCATTCACTCTCCCAGGCTGTTTAGGATCATCAACCCAGTGGATGTCGTCCGGTAATAGAGGAAGTGCATCCTATATAAGGCACCCAACAAAAAGCTAAGTGACGGCTACTGTTTTCTCAGGCAGGGTGTACAAATTTAACAAAAATGAAAATGCACTAGCACTATAGAGTCCGGTATATCCAGTTGCTAGGGCAAGTACTAAGGTCTAAGACGATATGCTACTAAATGATTGATTTTGTTGTTGCTCATGGACATAGACATGAGCAAGCACATGGCAGGGCCATGAACCTATGCAAAGCATCAATTGTTTTCAGCTCCATGGCAACATGTCCAGTGGAAATCAAGATACTACCCACTTGCACAACTGAATCTACCATGCGCATGCGGGAGGCTACAGCTTCCTCAAAAAACAAGTAAAGAAGAGCATCATGGTTTCCTCACCCAAATACATTGACCCACTCGCCATCTGCCTTCCCTTCGCTGGCCAGAGCCATCAGCTCCGTCCTGGCAGCCTCCGTCACCGGGGTCATAGAGAATAGAATGGTCCATGGCTCTGCATGAACATCGAACATATCTCTCATAGAATTACATATGAAGAAAGCATCACTCCTGACAATTTCATCAAGAAAAGGGAAGTTAGCTAACTTATAGGGGAAACAAAACATCAAGATTCTAACTGAACAAAAGGAAATCTAGTCCAACTGCGCATTTTTTTAGAACATGAGGATGACCCCTATCCAACGGCGCATAGGCCTAGTGGAATTTTATTCAAGGACCAGACAAGAGCATCTTTCATTTTACTACAATAAGTAATTTAAATAGCACAAAGCAAACAACTATAAAATGACAAGTGAACTATGATCCAATATTGTGCAGAATATTAAAATGAAGGTGGATTTTTTCATATTCGAGTTTTCCTTAATAGTAACTTAAAAAATAAATGAATATATGCATAAGGTGGATTTTCACATGCAACCTGTGGTAGTTTCAGTTTGTGCCGGCTTCAATTGTCACTCCAAACCTCTATTTCTCTTGTGGGCAACTCAAAATTGTTTACAATCCGTTATCTGCAAAAAATAAAATGGACTGAACTGAGTTAAAATAAACACATTACATGAATAGGCCAGACATAAACCTCTATATGCTATGCCGAATTAAGATAAAATAAACACATTGCATGAACTGAGTTAAAATGGACTGAACTGAGTTAAATCGGCCATTTTCATTTTTAAGTGATCTATATGCTATGGCAAGCAACAGCTCATTACATGAATAGGCCGACAAGCCATGCCGTGCAATGATCTATTCATCGCAGAGCGTAGAACCATTCACATGGCAGCCATTCAACAACAGATATATAGAGATTGATCCATCATCCAACACATTGATCCGCTACGAAATTACCACACGACAGTATGATGATATTCACATGAACACAACAACAGGCCTGTCATACACACACATACTACTTAATGATTCATTCAATAATAGTTCATGAACTAGTAATAATTCCCAATAATAGTCAGCAGCTAGAGGAAGGACACCACAAATAGGTGGAATCCCAGCGAACCTAATGATTCATTCAACTCAACTCTGCTTTGAACAAAGTTGGCCTCATTTAAATAAGAAGAATTGGAGAAGCGGACTTTCAGATCTACAGCACATACATTGGGCCAAAATTAAGGTCAAATTTAACTACAGGACGGCATGTATAATAATAATAGTAGTAATTCACCACTGAGATAGATGAGAAGATGAATTGATATGGGATTGTGAGACTCGACAGTGACGGCTACAGTATCAAATTTGTCCTTCCTTTGCAAGAGAGGGAGAGAAATTAGATTGGGGATCGGAAGAAGGTGGGTACGGCCGGTGGATCTGTTCATTGTTGTGGAGGAAGGAGGGCTTGTAGGCTCTTGGGGTAGTCCTCTCCTGCCTCACCTCACCTCGTCTGCTGCCTCACGCAACAAGTCAGCAACGCTGTTGTGTGTGTGCGTCTGCGTCTGTGCAAACCAAAGCTGGCTGCGCATGAGGGAGGGAAGGGAAGGAAAAAAGGAAAGGGAAAGGGAAGTAGATCGAGAGAGTACCTTGGCGGCCATGGCGTCGTCGACCGAACGGAGCGGAAGCAGACGGACAGATGGAGGTCCTGTCCAGGCGCGCGAGCTCGCGATTGGGGAGATGCGGCCAGCGCCATGGATGTGGAGCTCCAGGTCCTAGCCGTCGGCCATGGATGTGGATCTCCGGGTCCAAGCCCTGACCTATTCTCTTCTCGTCGTCTTCTAGTGAGGGGAGGGGCGAGGGTGGCGGTGGCGGCGGCCGTGTGGAGGCCTGGCCGGCCGGCTGCAGCGCTCGGGGCTACACACACTCGTGGATTGGGAGGGGATTTGGATCGAGGTTTGGGTGGAACTTTTTTTTTGATAAACGTGGGCGGGTGGACGGTGGAGTGGTTGGTGGGGTGGGAGCGGATGCAGGTGGTAGCATGGGGTTTATAACCCGCGCTACTACTATCGACTTAGTAGTAGCGTGGGTTTATAACCCGCGCTACTACTACTGGTCCCGGGAGGCACAGTGGAAATCACTTAGTAGTAGCGAGGGGTAAAAACCCACGCTACTACTATCGGGTTATTAGTAGTGCGGTTTTCTCAAGCTCGCTACTGCTTAGCAGTAGCGTTTGTTTTTAAACCGCACTGCTGCTAAGATTCTGTGTATAAGTTTTTCCCTAGTAGTGGCAGCAATGCCAGTGCTTTCGGGGGCGGGGAGTTAGCAAAGTATCTCAACAACGACCAAGTCAGCTTCAATAAAGTTGACGAGGATGACTTCGACATACCGCAGTGGTGGCATGACCACAATATTACGTATCGGATGATCTTTATATAAGCACATGATGTCCCGTTAGTACCAGCCTCAACGACATCATCAAAGTTTGCTTTCAGCCTAGCTGAAAGAATACTTCAGGGATAGAGCAACTAGTCTCACAACGGATATGGTGAGAAATCTAATTGCCATGAAAGATGGGGGACTAGCCAGAAGGAGCCCAACACACCGCAGATAAAAAGAAATGGAAGCCATGTTTGAAAATCTTGCCGTCGAAGAAGAAGATAGTCGTAGTAGTATTTGTATATTTTTTTTCCTTTTTCTTTTGTAATTTACTTATCCTTTCATAATTTTCTTTTCCTTTTGTAATCTACAGCATGGCATTGTACCATTTTTCGTCCCCGATCGAGGATAGAAGGGTTTAATGAGGCAGCCACTAATAAGGCTCAAGATTTATCCCATTTAACAGTCTGCTTATTGTTATTTTTTCCTGCATTTTTCTGACTTTTTCACATTTTCCCTGAATTTTTCGAGGTATTTTACACGATAAACTGGCCAAACAGGACAAACGGGCTAAACGTGCCTGTGGGCCAACCCGTTTAATAGCAGTGGCCGTGCCATGGACCTGAAGGCTGGCATGGCACGGCCCACCTAGCCAGGCATGTCTAGCCCTGGGCCGTGCCGGTGCCGGCCCTGGCCAGGTTTGTATGGATGACAAACACTAAAAAATATCAGTTCCTCGGAAAAACAGAGTGTTGGATAACTGAGCCACGCTGAGGCTGCCGCTTCCCGGATCCGGGGGAGGCGTCGAGGTGCAGTCTGCGGAGCAGGGCCGCGGCTGGAAGCCCAACCTGAACCTGGGACGCACGCGGGGGGAGACCGGGAGGCGGATGCGGGGCTCCCGGATTTCGTGGCTTGACTTGGTGGCTTGTCGGGGGTCCGCCCCGCGCGTCGTCGGGCGCGGCTTCTGCTGTCATCACCGACCGGCAGGTCGCCGTCGCCCGAGTCGTCGGCGTGTAGGTGGGGGCGGCTTCCTCTGTCGCAAATATCTCCAACGACGAGTGGCCCTGGATTTCTGTGGTTCCATTTGGTGGCCGCTCGAGCCCGCGCTGTCAATGGCACCCGTCGCCGTCGCGCTTGGCTCTTGTTGGCACTCTCCCTCCGGCGATTGGCCGCCTGGGGTTTCCCGGTTGCTTCGCGCCTTGTCTTGTCGCCCGTGCCGTCAGTGCCACGCGGTTATCGCCGTCGGCAGGACTGCTCGCGCGTACATATCCACTGGTTGTGGCCTCTTTTGCAGTTCGTGACGTATTTCCTGCTTGGCTCCACAGTTCCCTTCCCCTCCAGTGGATACCATTAGCGTCTTCTCTGTTCCACAGGCATCCTATCTTTGCTGTGCTGTGGTCTGGTGACCAGTGAGCAGTTGCGCAATTGTTCAGACTTCAGACTTGAGAGTTCAGACCAAGCAAATTGGCTTCAGACTTCAGCTCGTGAGGTATTTACCTGCTTGGCTCCACCGTTACCTTCCCCTCCCTTCCTACTGAAAGTCCGGCAAATTTTCGGCTCCCCGAGCCTGCCAATTGCCACAGGGTCGGTGCAGTGGGTGCCATTAGCATCTTCTCTGTTACACACGTATCCAATCCCCGCATCAACCATGGTTTAATTTTGGCTCCTTGATTTTACAGGTGCTCTTTGCTGCGCTGTGGTGACCCGTCAGCAGTCGAGCAATTGTTTCAGACTGAGCAATTAGAAATCGAGGCCCGATGGAGGTGGTGACCGGAGCTATGACCACCCTCCTGCCCACGCTCGCAGGCCTGCTCAAGGAGGAGTATGACCTGCACAAGAACACCAGGGGTGAGATCAGGTTCCTCAAAGCCGAGCTGGAGAGCATGGAGACAGCCCTGCTCAAGATTTCTGAGGCACCTTTGGATCAGCCACCTGACGTCCAGGTCAAGCTTTGGGCGAGGGAAGTCAGGGAGCTATCCTATGAAATCGAGGACAGTGTCGATAAATTCATGGTGCGTCTTGATAGACGTGCACAAAAAAATCCGCATAGCTTCATGGGCTTCATCAATAAGAGCATAGATCTGATGACGAAGGCTAAAATCCGCCACAAGATGGGCACTGAGATCAAAGACATCAGGAGCCGTATCAAGGAGGTCAGCGAGCGACGCGATAGGTACAAGGTTGACAGTGTACCTTCCAAGCCTGCCAGACCAACTATTGACAGCCTTCGCCTATCAGCCCTATACAAAGAGGCAACAGAACTCATTGGCATCGAAGAGAAGACAAATGACCTAGTTAAGAGGCTGACAGAGGGGGAGGGGGCGTCCAAGCAACAGGTCAAGACAATCTCCATTGTTCGTTTTGGAGGCTTAGGCAAAACAACCCTTGCTAATGCTGTGTTTCATAAGTTTAAACCGGAATTCGATTGTGTGGCCTTTGTTTCCGTGTCTCTTAATCCTAACATGGAGAATATTTTCAAAAACATGCTCCATCAACTTGACAGGCACAGATACTTTAACATCAACGAATCAACATGGGGTGAAGCAGAGCTTGTCAGCGAGCTAAGAGATTTTCTTCTAAACAAGAGGTACGCGTCTAAGCATCAACCGCAAAATAGAAGCTATGAAACGTTATTATGACTTTAGCATGTTATTGATACAGCTTGCTCAATCTGGATCCAGTTTTGATTTTTGGTATGTCCCGTGTTCGTAGTTGTGGACCACTTTGTGTGCAAGAGGTCTTTGGTTCTGAAATAATTAAATATTTGAATAATATTAATATGGGAGTACTGGACTTCAAGGCAATCCGACCCATGGGCGGCCGTGCCCATGGGCACCCGACCCGAATGGGTAGGGTATGGGTCGCCATCTTCATCTATGGGTAAGCCCGATGGGTAACCCGATTAGTCGTGGGTAGGGTATGGGCATAAGGTCTTGCCCATGGGTCACCCGATTAATATTAGTAATTAGAATGTATTTTATTTTAGATGACACATGAACATTTTAAGCTTACATTAGAAATAGAAGTTTACATTGAGCTTAACTAATACATGGTCATTTGATATCGTCTTATAGGTACTTCATTGTGATTGATGACATATGGAACAATTTTGTATGGAAAGAAATCAAACATGCTTTGATTGAGAACGAATGCGGAAGTAGAATAATTACAACAACTCGCGCTTTTGATGTTGCCAAACAAGTTGGTGGTGTTTATGATCTAAAGCCTCTTTCTCTTGCGCACTCAAGAAACTTATTCTTCCAAAGAATATTTGATGCTGAAGAAAAATTTCCTTCTAATGAATTAGCCGAAGTATCTGATAACATTATTAAGAGATGTGGTGGAGTACCATTAGCTATTATTACGACAGCTAGTATGTTAGCCAGTAAAAACAGAAATGATTGGTCCAAGGTCTACCAAGCTATGGGTTCTGGGCTACAAGATAGTACTGATGTGAAGGACATGAGAAGGATATTATCAGTCAGTTACTATGACCTACCTCCACAACTAAGAACATGTTTATTGTATATAAGTTTGTATCCAGAAGATTATAAGATCATTGCTAGAGATTTGATATGGCAATGGATTGGTGAAGGCTTTGTTCAGGAAGAACATGGAAAGAGCTTGTATGAAGTAGGAGAAAATTATTTCTGTGAGCTCATTAACAAAGGCTTGATCCAACCAGCAGATGTCACTGATGATAAAGCGAGTGCTTGTCGTGTACACAATATGGTGCTTGACCTTATCACTTCCATATCAAGGGAAGAGAATTTTCTAACATGTATAGGTGGTCAACAATCTGGATCTGCACCAAGTAAGATCCGTCGTCTATCAGTCCAAAGCATAAATGAAGACGATGCCAAGCAGATGGCAACTATGAACTTGTCCAATTTGAGGTCAATCATTGTGTTTGGACGATATATCAATTTGTTACCAGTCCTTTCAAGGTTTTCAGTGTTGCGTGCATTGGACATAAGTTATTCTTGGAATGTGGGCAATCATCATGTAAAGATTATTTGCAATATGTTTCACTTGAGGTATTTATGGCTACACAATACATGTATCTCTGAGATCCCGGATGAGATTGTGAATCTTCAGTTCTTGCAAGTACTGGACATAAGTGGGACGACAGTACAAGTGTTACCAGCATCATTTGTTCAGCTAACACAACTAGTGTACCTTCATCTTGGTATGTCCACGGCCCTGCCAGCAGGATTGGGGAATTTAAAATCGCTGCAAGAATTGCTAGGTATCAATATTGCGTCTCCATCCATGCTGCATGATCTGAGCAAGCTGACTGAATTGAGGAATCTTCGTGTCAGGTTTTATGGATGGAACGATGACTATAAGGAACTTTTCCAGCGGTGTCTCTCCAGCCTGTTCAATCTCAAATGCATTAAAATAGATGGTGTCCATCGAAATATTGATTTCGGAGGTGACAACTTGTCGCCTGAGCAGCTTCACTGCATTCATCTGACCTCTAGCGAGATTTGTGATGTGCCAAGATGGATATCATCGCTCTCCAACCTCTCTACCCTTAAAATCCAGGATCTAAAAACACTTAGTCAGGAGCATCTTCAAGTGCTTGGCATCATGCCATCACTCCGTGATCTCAATATATGGGTGCCGGAAATCGCACAAGGCCGACACGAAAGGTTTGTGATTGGCAGCAGTTATCCATTCCGGTGTCTAGCAAAGCTCAAGATCGGCAGCCAAATCATGGGGCTGAAGTTCGCACAAGGGGCCATGCAGGAGCTACAAACCTTTGAGATTATTTTATCAGTGCAGCGGACATGGGATTGATTTGGTAATTTGGACTTTGGCCTGGAGAACCTTTCTTCGCTTAAACAGGTCTATGTTGGGAGGTGGTACGCTGTGTCATGGTCCAAGCCAGAGCCGGAAGAGTCAGAGGATGCAATTTGGCAAGCCGTACACATGAATCCCAACAAGCCGACGCTCGAGTTCGTCATGGTAACTACTAACTACACCGATTCACCCTTCCAATTAACACATATTTAGTTCTTCGCCTCGGGATTAGTTGCTTCTATAATTTTGTCTTTCTTTACCATGCATACATATTTGATTTCTTACCGCGTTCTCTTTTGACAGTTCAAGTTGTGATGATGAGTCGGAAAATCATTTTGGAAAATCATCCTCGTTAATCTGCAGGTGTGTATCATTACACTATATTAACTGCTAGTATTATCTTGGCCAGCAGATGATGATTAATAACCCCTCTAATATTTTGCCATCTTCATCTACAGCGATGTCTCCTGGTGATTCTTCAGGAGCTACAGTTATTACATCAAATAAATAATCTGTTGTGCAGAGGATTCCTGCAAACTTCTTATGCGATCTGTATCATTATATTGACAGTTTCATGTCATGTATCTATTATGTCCCTGGATCATATTTTCCGTGACGGTGTCCATGACAGGATGAATGAACTGAGACCACATCTTGTTTCTCTTCCTGAGGTTTGTTCTGAATATACAGGGGAGTATTCACTTGCAATCACGGGTCTTAAATCTGCAAACAAGATGGTGAACTGCTCGGATCTAGGCTAAAATGCAGAAGCTAGTTTCTTCCAGAAGTGGCGCATTTAATTTCTTCCAGAAGTTTGTTCTGAATATACAGATGAATATTTACTTTGCAAGTGTGGATGCCTACTTTTTCTTTTATCTGGTGCATGCTTATTAGTACTATTGTTTACTGACATCTGAAACATGTAAGAGCAACTTGTTAAAAAAAATTAGCTCAGGGCAAGGGCAAGTGATTACTGGGTTGCTTTAGTTTGGGCTTCTTCCTTTTACAACACTGTTCATCCGGGCTGAGCAAGTTTAGGGTTTAGGGTTTTTCAAAGCCAATAGGAATTTTCAAAGCCAATCCTATGAAATTCCTGCAAAATTCTTTTGTTTCAAACAGGGTATAAGATGGTACTACATGTATGGGGACTTATGCCTGAGAATATGATTCTGCAACAGAAAGCATGTGATGGAACGCAAGCAGAGATGATGCATCTGCCCAGATTTGAAGGTTGATATGTAGCAATTCTATGGAAAATTGTTGCAGTTTCTATGGTTGACCGGTCTGGTCGGAGCGACGCTCACATTGGATTTGCTCTTGAACAGGATTCTTTGCCCCACACCCTATCCCTTGTCCCATCTCTCATTTTCGCTCACCCGTGCTCGCCACGGGTTCAGATTTTTAGTCAGGGGAGTTCGCTGCCTCTAACTGCTCATGAGCGCCACGGAGCTTAGCTTGAAGACATTGGAGGAAGGGTCGGGCCTCTTGGTACATAACCAAAGAAGGTGACATATTGGACACGATTTGTTCCCCGACCAATATCACCGCCTCACTCGGAATTTCCCCTAGTTCAAGGTCGTTTGGTGTGACTGCCTCATTGTTTGCATGCTCGCAACCCTCCCCAAAGTTTAGCACCTTGCTTTTTACATGGTCTGGCCCTTCTTGTCAATTTTACCTTTATGACCATGCAAATCAAACACAAAAAGGGTTGTTTGATCCATAGCCCGGTTCGTAAAAGGGATTGCCATCTGATCTGACATCCGGAGGAACATCTAGGCATTCAAAACTGATGGTCGGGACGAGAGGCATGCCCGCCTGCCATTTGGTGCTCACACCTACAATGACTTTCTTTGTGAGGCACGCCGCCTCAGTACCATCATTGTGTAGCCCCGCCATAGTAAGGTGTGGAAGCTGGAATAGAAACATTTTGCTGGTGACGAAGATGCTAGGCATTAGCTGGAGAGAGGTGGACTAAGTTATGGACGAAATCCGTGATGGATGACAAGTATCAAGGATTAATTTACTGTTGATCTCGGGATCGTGCGATGAGTCAGGGAGGCGAGTAGAGATGAGGCAAGGAATCCGGGATCACTTCAGAAACAACAAAGTCATAGAGGTTTCCCAAGTTTGGACCTTAACATGGATAGTAGGCCTACTTGTGCTACAAGTGTAATTGATATGTATGATTAAAGATTACATGAACTAGATTGCATATATAAAGCTAGATTTTCAGATAATGGCAATTGAAATGTCTTAAGGCTCCGGTAGGGGTCTATAAGCCTTTTTATAGAGGCATATTCGTTCGTAGCAAATTATCAGTCTTCGATATCATACAATATGTCATCCCCAAACAAAATAGGAAAATACATTCTAATTATGATAGGATCCCAGAGTTAGCATATCTGTCCATCTATATTATACAACCATGGGGAAAACTACAAGTGGTTTTATTGAACATGTTATGACATACTATATGGCAACAGGAAGTATAGTATAGACAAAAATCATACACAGAGTTGAGCAAGCAGTTACTAGTAATTAAGCCCCATTGAAAAAATGGCTAAAGATCTACTCTTACTTAGGGTGAAGATCATTATAATCATCGGGACCGTAGGACTCAAATAATTCGGCAAAAAATCCATTCTTCCTTCTTGGGTTGCATCCCATGTCTTCACATAATCTATCATTGTACCAAGTAGGAAGAAGTCCAATGCACGGTGTACGGGATTCTTCACGAGAGTAACGCTTCATGACCTTTTCACATTCAAGGACATCCCTCTGCATTGCTTTAACAGTTGGTAATCTAAATCCACCATCCATGAAATATGCTAGCCACTTAGACCGCAGTTCCGATGTGTAGACATTCGCATAGTTGTCAGAATATCCGATGACCGCAAGTTGTGGAATCTTAGGATGTATGCACTCCCTGTGAAACAATAATCAAACAAATTATTCAATAAAGACTTAAAGTATGTAAAAAAAATATGTCTAGCAAAGTGATGACCTATAAAGTGGTGTTGTCGTGGATGTTGAGCCAACGACAATAGTATGAAAGTACTTTGATATGAACATGTCCTTGATGTTTTCATCACCATTGAATCCTGTTCCGAATATAACTATGTCACTCTTTACCAACGTAGATTCACCTTCAACAAGCACGCCTTCTTTGCAAAAGCCAAAGGTCTTTGACTTTTTAATAACTATGATGCCTTCCTCTAAATTCTTGTAATGATCCTTGGGTGTAGTGGAAAGCATACATCCCACCATCCCCTCAAAAAAGCTATGGTCAGGCACCATCTCATGCTTCTTCATTGGAATGGAGTAGTAGCTCTCAGCAAACTTTGAAATCATCAACCTCTTCTCACACACAAAGGAACAACACACATGTCTAAAATTAGTCTAAAACAAAACCATTTACACTTCAAATAATATTAAGATTATGAATTATATAAAATGGAAACATGTTGTAGTACCAATGGAGTCAAGACGGTAGCTAATATGCTAAGAAGGAAACCTTCACCGGGCTTGTGAATAAGGAGTTCAGCAAAACGAGTTAGATAAAAATTTGATATGTTAATACCCCAAGCATAGAAGTTCGGTATGATCCATTGCTTGGTTCGGACTACCATTGTGCATGGTTTCTCCGTACCTAAATAACAATTAAAATAGAACGTTATAAAAATATAATCACAATGTTTCGTTTTTACCTAGGCAACTATAAAGATGAAGATTATATAAGCATGATAGGCAATGCATACATTGGAATGCTTTAGAAAAATGGACATAAGAATGTTTAAATTTCATTAACCAAGAGAAACAAGGTATGTTTAATTGAGGATTGAATATTTTTACCATTTATATTTGCACATTCATTAGCAATGTCAAGGGCTGAATTTCCATAGCCAACAACAGTCACACACTTGTCCTTGATCATCTCCTTAGCTTTCTCGCTACCCATTTTGGAGTAGTCCATGGAGTGGATCACTTTCCCATCAAATGCTTCTGGGCCTCTACCGGGAGGGAATTTGGGTATGCTGGGATAATTGCTAAACCTTCCCGTACAAAGAATCACAAAGTCTACCATGTGTACCTGGAGAAAGGGAATACATGTTTATGAACAATCACATGAGAAAAGTTAATTGGTGTAACACCCTGGCCTAATATGAGTTATAACTAGCCCACCTGCACGGTGGACCCATATATATGTAGCATTCCCCTTACACTTTCATCTTTGCATCATGTAAAAGGGTTAGCTCAATGGTGCTATATTAGGAATACAAGGCTGGACCAAAGAAAGGGTCGTCGTTTACTTGGCAAACTATTGTGGCTGGAATTCAGACTTTCAAGAGAGGTTGTGTATGGCGGGTTGGAACGGGCTCGCAAATAAATATTTGGGATGATCCTTGGATTCCTTCTAGTGCATCAAGAAAGGTTATAACACCTAGAGCAGGAACAATGTTATAACACACCTAGTGGAGGAAATTATAGACCCTCACACAGGACAGTGGGATCTAGAACTTATTAGCTATGTCTTTAAACCGGTTGATGTCAAATTCCTCTCCGGAAGGAGGCCATGGAAGATCTTGTGGTGTGGCAGTATACAAGGTCAGGAACCTTCTCGGTTTGATCGGCGTACCACGCAGAGTTTAACCATCGGTTTGGGAGCCAAATAGCCAGGTCGGACAGGGTAGCGTTCAGTTAAACTCCATATGGAAACAACTTTGACAAGGAAAATAAAACACTTTGGGTGGAAGGTGCTCGGGGGGGGGGGGGGGGGGTACTACCGTGCATAGGAGTCTTAGCCGGAAGACACATTCCAGTCGTTCTGCAATGTCCAGTTTGCAACACCGGGATTGATGACATTCAACACGTTATTTTCTGTTGCCCTCGGGCACGCAAGGTTTGGGTAGAGCTTGGGCTAAAATCTTCTATAGATGAGGCAGTAGCATAAGAAATGCTAGATTAACATTTATCTTTTGTTGACCTCAGGCACACAATATCGGGATTGATAACATTTTCTCTATACACATTTAATATTTTACAAATGGTAGATTAACATTTTTTCAACAATTTTATGTATAGTGTATTTTGTAATCTATATATTGGGAAGTATAAACAAAAAAACAAAAAAAAAAGTGAAAAAGAAACAGAAAAAACAAGGTTGTGGCCTCCTGCGAGCTGAGCCGGCCCAGTCCCTCGCTCCTGCCCTGCGTCTTCCGTCAAGGGAGACATAGGCACGCCCGTAGGTCCTTCTTAAAAAAAGAAAAAAAGAGGCGTGTCCGCAGGTAGTGACAGTAACAAGATGGTAGTCCAACCCCCCCCCCCCCCCCACCCCCACCACCACCACAAAAAAAAACGGTGTGGTTGGTGTGAGGAATGAAAAACGGTGCGGTAGGTGTGTGGAGTGTAACAATAGGTCGCCATCCTTCAAAAAGAAAGTATAGGTCGCCATCCAAACCAATATATATAGTCGCCATCTTGACTCTCGAGAGATTAGGACTACAGCCATTTACATGATGGTTAGGTGATGGTTGCGTGGATGCTTATCTAGAAAGAATTGAGAATTCCATACATGACATTTCTTCCCTCAACGCTCGACTCCCATTGCTATGTGATTATGAGAGCAAGCTCGAATCAAGAAGGCTCTCGGCAAGATAGGATTTGCGGTCAGAAGATATTGGAGACCATGATCACAGAGAAACCAAACAAGTTCATATCTAGTACCTGCATACCACCATCCTAATCCTATATGGAAAAACGCTTGTGCACTAGCATATCATATCGTTACCTCTGTGTGCCCCTCGGCGTCGGCCACCGTGAGGCGCCACTCCCCGTCGCCGGAACCGAACGCCTCGCCGCAGCCGGCCCACTGCTCCCACGCCACCACCTCCTCCTCTGCGACGCCGACGTAGTCCATGCTGGTCACGCGGTGGCCGAGCCTGACGCAGTCGAGCACGCCGAAGCGGCGCGCGTAGGCGTGGAGGTAGTCGGCGACCTGCCGCTGGTTGGGGAACATCTCCGTCACCGAGTCCGGCCAGGGGAAGTCGGAGTACCGGTACATGTGCCGCGGCGCCTGGAGCCTGGTCCCCTCCATGGCGTTCGGCCACACGCCGCCGACGGCGTCGCCCGCCTCGAAGACTACCGGCCGGCAGCCGCGCTCCAGCAGGTGCTTGCACGCCGCCAGCCCACTCACGCCGGCGCCAACTATGGCCACGCTCTTCTTATCCAGGCCCATCGGTCGATCTGTGTGTGTGTGTGTGTGTGCGCCGTCGACGACGGGCGGTGTGAAAGGTAGTGCTACGCTACGGGACTCTCTGAACTCTGACCACTAAGCGGGGTGGACCGTGTTTATAACTTTGTAGTGGGGAGCGAGAAGCCACTGTTCCATAAAGAAACTCTACTGGATATCTCACAGCTAGCAGCACCGAATAATGAAGAGAAGTGGTTAGCAATCCGACAATTCCGTCAACTGGTCCATGTCCAATCCTTATCTTTACAGATCCTAGCGTGCCAGAAAAAAATTACGAGAAGGCCTTAGATCTATTGGTCAACCAGTATTACACACTACAAAATAAAGAAAATACGCTGAGGTCCATCGTGGGCATTCGTCTTCTTCCTCACGAACAGGCTGATGAGACGCCATCACAAGTTTCTTTCCAGTTTCCATCGTCGGAGCGAGCATTGTTGACCGTGGACGGGAACTCATAAGTTGAAAGTGATGTATGATTACCACAGCCAGCGTGGTTAGCAATCTGACAGCTCTTTCAACAAAAATACATTTGTTTTTGTTTGCCACTGTCCATCCTTCGGTGGGGACTATATATATATATATATATATATATATATATATATATATATATATATATATATATATATATATATATGTATATATGGCGTCATATCTAGTGCATCCGGGATAGGTCGTGCATCCGTGTATCCTCGAGTTCTCAGCCAGCCGATCCACATCTAACGCATGGAATCAAAAGCGACATAATTTTGCAGAAACACGCCCGCCGCTGCTCCTAGTTCAGTCTACTAACTTGCTAATAACCCCCTCCCCTAATCACACATCCTAAATCCCTATTCTCTGTTTCTTCTCCCTCTCAATCTGGATCGTCTCCTCCAATCACTCGATTACATCGGCTCAGGTGAATCCTTCCACGGCAGCCGCACTTGGTCCGTCCGCCTCGAACGGCTCCAAGGCCCTGCTGATCGCTTCCATGTTGTTCGCGCTTCACCTGCGTCCGCGTCCGTTCGCCTCAAATCGCTCGACGGCCCTGGTGATCCTTACGACGGCCGCGGTGAGATCCGCCATGTCTGGACTACCTCCGCGCTCGCCCGCCTTCTTGTGGGTTCCCGACGCCAAGTTCGCCAACGGCCGCAACCTGCGCACCATCCAATACACTGCGACCGCATGCAGCGTTGCTCCTCTGCCTGATGATGTTTTCCACCTGCAACAAGAGACTCGATCGAGTGGCCGGCAAACAAGGACCAAGTTCCTAGATTTTTCTTGTTCATGTTGAATGTATCTAGTACTTGGCTATGTGCAGATTGTAGATTCCGAGCTCATCCATCAAATTATTCTTTGTTAAATGTGCGTGTAGCTCCAGACATCATAATGTGAATTGTACATTATAGTTGAGTATTGTTTTTCAGAGACAAGTGAATTTAGCTTGGCCCCGGTGATTTGAGGTATTCTGCAATACATGATGTAATACAGCTGATGCTTGGTGCTTGGGAATTCCTGGTGATTCTGCATTCCGTCTCTTTGACATATTCAGATATTCATAAATAAGATGTTGCTACTGCAAGCTTACAAACAAAGCACTGTTTAATTTCTGTTCGTGAATAATATTGTTGAGGCTGATGTGGGTTTGCAAGCTGAGCTGTTCCCTGGATACTACTGGCAAAATATTACACCCGAAGTAAACAAAGCACAGTGGTCATACTGTTATCGAAGTAAATAAAGGAATGATGGCTCACAGGCTGACAAAGATTCTTGTAAAATGTATTCTCCTATATGGTAGATGTATCTTTGTACAAAAAAAACAGAGCATGCTTAATGTTTATGTGAACATAATGTGACATGGTGGCCCTGCTGCTTCATATACTATATTCGATATGCACCAATTCAGAGAAAATAAGAGGAAGATAGTTCAAGAAACTCAAATTTCCATCCATCACAAGAATTCAATACATTAGTAACAGTAATATAAATTCATGTTTTTCAACAGACTGAGGGCCATCAGCCCATCACGGAACACCACTTGGCTTCATCTGCTGCACAATCTCCGCCCCTTTGCCTTCTTTTTTGCTAGGACAATTGCGACTATCATGAAAAACTATTTGTTTGCAAGTCTTGCACAAGCGTGCAACCTTTACCTTGGCTTCCTTCTTCTTCTTTTTCTGTTCCTCCTCACTTATTTCCTTTCCTCTCTTTATTCGTTTGCATCTCCCCACCGTGCGAATATCAGTTGGTGGGTGTATGTCAATTTCAGTAGGAATATTGCAATCAACTCTTCTTCTCGTTGGCATTCTAATGCCGTGTCAAACCTAAGCCAGAACTCAACCAAAGCAAGCTTACGATGAATAAAACGGTTAAAAAATGAATTTGCACTTTCAGACCTTGAAGTGGTTCGGAGAATACCCGCCAATGGTATGTCCATAAAGTAAGCTGGTATCCATGACTCGCGAATGCTAAACCTTTTAACCAGCCACTCATTTTCCTCCAAGCCATACTCCGTAATGACGGAATTCCATTGTGATTCAAACTCTGCTGGAGTTTCCGAACCCCATACACACGAATTCATCTTGTCCCAAAATTCAGACTCTTCTCTAATTATTGGTCCAATCTTCTCCGGAAGTTTTTCCATTATGTGCCACATACATAAGCTATGCACTGTGGTCGGAAAAACTGTTTCAATCGCATTCTTCATGCTAACAGCTTCATCAGTTATAATGAGTCTAGGTGCTACCCCTGCCATTGCTGTTAGGAAGGTCTCAAATAACCAAACATATGACTCAGTCTGCTCATTGCACAAGAATGCCGCACCAAAAAACACACTCTGTAAGTGATGATTGACCCCTGTAAATGGTGCAAAGATCATGTCGTATTGATTAGTGGTGTAAGTAGAATCGAAGGATACCACACAATCACCCCCAAAGTGACTGTAGTTTTTCCTACTCATGGCATCTGCCCAGAAAACATACATTAAGTTCCCCTCTTTGTCAACAACAAAATCATAGAAGAAAGCTGGATTGACTTCTTGCTTTCTAGCTAGTTGAGCGACAAACATTTGAGCATCGGCGTTCCTAATTTTAAGCCTGAGGTCACGGTAGTAGTTTTGCAGGTCCCTCTTGCTGCATCCAACATACGGAAACCCACCTTCGCTGACTTGAAGGAGCCTGTACGCCTGGCATGTACCTATGCTTGCTTTGTGACATGTGTACAACATATTTTTTGCCCTCTCATTAACTTTACGATTTGATCTGATCAAGTGACGTTTATCAGGTGATACAAGGCCATGGCTATGGTGCTCAACCCATGATTGTATCCTGTAGGTGTTGTTGCCACACAACTTGACAAAGATATGTGCATCACAACCGCATCGAGTGGTTGTATTCTTACGGCTTTTCTTTGATTGGTTTGATGGGTCTTTAATCTCCTTGTTCTTCTCAGTCCTAAATCCTTCCCTGCTGCACATGAAACGCTTTGTCCGAACCACTTCTTCGTTCAACTTTTTCTGCTGTCCGACACGAACTCCAAAACCCACATGATGTGCATACGACTTGTAGAACTCCTCCACAGCCTCAAGCCCTCAAATGTCATCCCTACTTTAGGCTTCAATTTTTCGTCGCAACTCGGCGTAAAAGACGAGCACTGAAACATAAATAATGAATCACAATAATCATCATTATGCATAAATCTCTGAACTGGTAAGAAGCATGGTGAATCATAGTTTATCACACTCACGAATAGGGGAATGCTTTCTTTCTTTCTTGGCGTAGCAAATTCTCGCTCATTCATTTGAGTTTGCAAGCTTTTACCGGATTCTGTAGCTGCACATGCATCAACACGGTTATTCTCTAGAAAAGTACGCATGTACACCATAGACAAATAATCATCAGGGTCATACACAACATGGTTAGATTTTACGGATGTTACCTGAACCTCCATCCACCATACTGAAGTTCGGTTCATATTCTGCAGCACTAGTATTTTCAACAGACGTAGCAAGGCAAGTGAGATGGGCCACACCATGGCTAGATGCAGAGGCACACCGATGGTCAACACTTAAATTATGGATCACCGCTGATGCATGTTCAACATCCTTAACAGTAGAAGCCGTCGTGACGATCTGTTGCAGCTTATCACGCGATGAGAATTTTTCCACGGAGCTGATGGGGAGTTCGGAGATGCATCCCGTCGTGGCCGTCGCTGAGATCGCCAGGGCAGATGAAATCCGCCGTGGCGATTGTGCCTGCGGATTCATGCTGCCGCGGCCGATGCCCTCGTTGGGATGGAGGTTGCGGCCGTGATTAGGGATTGGGAGGGAGACGAACAGGGAATAAGGAATTTAGAAGTGTGATTAGCGGAGGGGGTTATTAGCAAATTAGCTGACTGGACTTAGAGCGGCGGCGGGCGTGTTTTTGCAAAATCGTGTTGCTTTTGCTCCCATACGTGAGATGTGAATCGGCCGGCTGATGAGTCAACGGATACACGGATGCACGACCTATCCCGGATGCACTAGATATGACGCCTACAAACAAAGAACTGTTTAATTTCTGTTCGTGAATAATATTGTTGAGGCTGATGTGGGTTTGCAAGCTGAGTTGTTCCCTGGATACTACTGGCAAAATATTACACCCGAAGTAAACAAAGCACAGTGGTCATACTGTTATCGAAGTAAATAAAGGAATGATGGCTCACAGGCTGATCAACGTAAAGCAAAGGGGATCAACGTAATATTACCTCATGCATGCCTGTAATTTACATCGTGCATGTCAGCAGCCTACATGGCGCATCAAAGTAGCAGTGTAGAAATAAAACGATGCTGCCGTAAACTTACAGAATAAGGAATGGAGGATTTGGTGACCTACAATGACGTGTTCATGTATTAATACCCCACTTGACTAGGGTGGAATACATTTATCGTATGAATTATTTTTTCGGTAAAAGTACCACTGGTAGTGTGTTCTTGTAATTTGTGTGTGTTTCCAGAATACTGTGCTAGGCTTGACAATAACTGTGATATTAAATGTATCTGAAAATACTCATGTTTACTTCTTGGTTTTAGATTTCTTCTCTGCGATTTACTCCAATGTATTGCACAACAGTTGTCTACTAGTTTATCTTGACGTGTGTTCACCTCATTAGCTCTAGATCACACACAAAAAGATTCCTGGGCATTGTTGCCAGACATAAGAATTACTAGAATGGTTCATTATTACAGCATGTCAGAACTACTTGAAAAGCACTTGGATTTCCCGACAAAACAAACTAGGTATGTTTACAATGAACAAAGGCGATGTGAATTTATCACACATATATCATAAAAACAAGAAAATTTAGTATGCTGCTAGACAAAGTAGCATCTAAAAAAAATCAATATTTATAGAGAAAAATATCTTTCTGTAGTAGAACAATCCCCTCTGAATCTTGAGATGGGCACTGGTCATCTTTTGGCCAAACTGAGACATTTTCATTTCAAATAAGATGTTGCAAAATCCCCATCTAGATGAACCTACAATTTCTGCAAAGATGTATTTCCATTTAGCCTTTGCACCATCCTCATCTGAATGACCCGGCAGTTTCTGTAATGATTACCAAAAAAGTTCCAGTGCTTGGAAAATTGTCACATGTAGTCATATCATTGCAGCTACTCGTTAGATGCAAAATATAACCAAGGAAAACTGTAAGCTGAAAAGACGGGCATCAGTTTCAAAGGTACTCTCCATAATCCATCAGCCACATATTACAAGGAACTACATAAATATGACAAGGAACTAAAGGAGCACTTGTCCATGGCAGTGGTAAAAAAGCCCCAAGGAAGAAGAAATTAATCGTGTTTGAATAGCAAAACCAAGAGAAATTTTATTTGTTGCAAAAAAGTAAATATTAAATGATGAGAAATTTTAATTTTTGTTAACATTTGCAGTGCATTTTTCTAACAAGTGGATTCTGTCATGATGGAATGGGGGCCATGACGATGATGTACCCCCTAGAAACATGCAAAGACAAAAGGCATTCTTAAAGATGATTGGCGATCTGCACAATGATATTATCAACAACTCCTTTGCTGGTTAGCTGCTCCTACCTAAGAATGCTGAAAGTAAAAAGAGTTCTGAGATCCAGCAATGATTTTACACCATCTAATTGGACCTAGCATCAGTCATGCACAAACCTTTCTTTGGCGTTATAATACTGGAAGATGCCAAGATGGTATTAGCATGTTCAGTATTCAGACCAGCGTTTGTAAATTTACCCCTGACTGTAAAAGCTTGTTATTACAGAGATAAACATGTGTACACATTTTTTGGACATTCAAGTCTATGCATGTCAGCACTTGAACAAGGATTGAATCACTGGAAGAAAACCTTGATATACATAAACTGTAGATTTCTGGGAAGTTGGCGCTGTCAAAATTGTACTGTAATATTTTCTTTCATCAAGTAATGGTGCAAGATAGCAGACAAGATAAATAAATCAAGAGAGATATGTGCAGGATTTCAACTATATACGAAATATTAAGCCGTTGTTTATACAGCTATGATAATCTATCCTAACCTGTATAGAAATTCTATGGAGTAGAATGCAGTAAGAAAATGTATATCTGTCTTTGAGTTCCTTCCTGATTGCAATACAGACAAGAAAAATGAAGCTGCCGCTAATTTTCATTACTAATTGATGAACCAATATATGTGCACTGAAAACAAGTCAAATTGGGCGTCTGTTCAAAGACCAAAAAATAAAATTCAACATCTACTCGGCGCCGCTGTGATACCCTCTGAACATATTTAACATAACAAATTAGTTATGCTAATAGCAATTTGGTTCTTCACGGGTTGGCTCGTATTCAATTAGCTTGTTCAACAACTTCTTCACAGGTTGTTGAAGAGATTAGGAATAAACTCACCAGCGCGTAGTGGAGCAAGCAGCACGAGTTGCTCGCGGTCGAAGCAACACCGCGAACACCCTAAACTATCCCCGCGGCCAGCAGACTGCCACAAGCCACTTTGCCCAACACCGAGGCCACACCCCGCACACCTCGCCAACATTGCCACCGAGCACCACGTCGTCACGCCCCACGATGGTCAGTCCCCGCTCACCAACCCGTCCATCCTTTCTGCCGACCACCATGCCATCGTGCCCACCAGCCGCTCACTTAGATGCCGGCCACCACGCCCAAGCCATTCGCCGTCGGAAACTGCATGCCCCCTGGTTTTTTAGGGAATCGGCCACCACAATTAGAATAGGAAATAATGAGGCGGAGAAAGGGGGCTATAGCTACCACGGACAGAAAGCATTTTTTGTAAATGTAAACTTACGTCGGCACCTAAGAGATTCTACCTCATGCGTGGAGTTATGCATGGTGGAACGTCGGAGGCACAACCCGTTGGTTGGATTACACCTAAGAGAAGTCTGACTTGGTCGTTAGTCCTCATCAAGATGAAGTACATGCACCACTAATCGATGCCAAGATTAAGGGGGCTATATAAAAAATGGGTAAATGACCATCATCTGCACAATCACCAAGATGAAGTACATGCACCCCTAATTGATGCCCCCGAATCATGATTTGAGTTGAACATATCGAGACCAAGAATCATGGCATGATAGCAAGCAAGGGAAAATAAACATCCAGTCATCCATCATGAAGAATTCCAGGGGTAACTCAAACCAACACTATAACAATTTTTAAAATCACAACCTAAAGAAGAGAAGGTTATTGTTTTGTATGACATGGAAAGCAGATCAATCGATGATTAAATTCACCTAACAGTAGTATACATATGATCTGACAGAAATGCATCATGAAGCCAATAAAAATGAAGAAACTGAATTCACAAATGCATATTTAGACCAAGATATTTCTATCAACCCTATGCGAAACATTAGATGGGGTTTGAAAAAATGGAATAATCTAGGTTTGCAACCATCAAATCAACAATTCTTGTTTGATGATTCTCCAATTATGTTATAAATTAAGCGATTAATAATACTCAAACAAGAAATGCTATTATGGTACAGTAGCTGATTCCTGAATGAGAATAAACTTATACACAGAAATTAAGCGCTGAGTATGGGATTTCGAAAATACTTTGAGAATTAGAATGACAGAACTGCTATTGTGGTACAGTAGCTGATTCCTGAATGAGAATAAACTTATACACAGAGAAAATCTAAATCATAAATCTAGCTAGCAAGGAAAGATCTAAGATGGTCAGATAAGATGTAAATTGACTCCTGTCTTTATCACTTTACTAATGCAGTAATGGAGCTTCCTGCACAATACTTGTCCTGCATAATATGCCAATTGATCTAAGCATTAGTAGCAAAATGACTAATAAGAACACACACGCATGCATGACGAGTTGACAACACCTACAGAGGGAGAGAGAGGAAGAGAGAAATCGAGAAAACCTGGGAATGGGTTGGTGCCATGTAGGAGACGGAGCCATGGATCCTGGGCATCTTAACGGAGCTTGCTGGAGGGTTGATAGTAGGTGGGGGGTCGCTTCTCGCGAGCCTCACTCCAATCGGAGCCATCCTGCTACCGTGCATGTAAAAAGGAAGGAGGGGGCAGAGTCCGGCGCAGCGCGACGAAGAGAGGCCAGGGCAGGAGCTTGTGGTCGGGGAATCGAAATGGAGGTCGAGCCATCGCCAGGGCGACGAAGGGAGCGAGGGATGGAGGTCGGTCGTGGGCTCATGGCGCGGCCGTCGGCCGAAGAGGTTGCCAAACGCCGCGAAACGCTGCTCGCCTCGACGCTGCTGCTCGCCACCGGCGTCGCACGCATCTGACTCCACCCGCGGCTGCCGTCGGCTCGCCGCCGAAACCACCCGCCGCTCGCCTCCGAGCCGCACGTCTGCTCCCAGCAGTTCCAAAAACTGCGGAGAGTGGGTTAGCTAAACAGTTGCTAGGAAAGATAAATTACTTTGGCTGCCCCCGCAACAAAAAAACTTACCTCGACTGGCGGCAGGTTGCGTGCGAGTGCGAGTGGCTGGGTTGTTCGACCGGGGTGAAGAATAAGTAATTCTTCACCCTGGGTCATTAATAGAGTATATATATATACTAGATAGTAGTGTTCCAAAATAATTTGCGAAAAGGACTTAAATCTATTGATCCAACCAGGAAATATAGACACCCCGGAAAATAAATGAAATACATCGAGATCCCTAGGATCCGATCGTCCTCTTCCTCTTGAACAGACTTGTGGTGCACTGCGACAACTGCCTCTCCATCATCGGAGCTAGCCACTCATTGTTAATCATGGGAAGAAAGTCATCAAGGCCACACTCTAGCCAGACCAGTAACTTGAGAAGAAACCGTCGAAGTTGTTGCCACCGAAAGATCCATATATCCAAGATCCAACCTTCAAAACAACTCACATGCCTCACAACGGCGCCAGAGGTTGCACCAGTGTGTTGGAGAGGAGGCTGGAGGACCAAAGTCCAAAGGGAAGCCCTCGCCACCAGGTCGATAAACCCTACAAACCCTAAACTTACTATCTAGAGAAGCCGAAGGGAATCTACGCAATTTGAAAAGCAAAAGGATGTTTGAAACTTTGAACATGCGCAATCGTGAGTTAACAAGTGGTTTGAACTATGTAAGAAAAGTAGAATTTATTTCAAAATGCTATAACCCTACTAAAAGCTGTCGTTACCACCAACAAAGCACTACATCTTAATAACCCTACTAAAAGCCCCAAAGCAGAGGAAACTATAGCTCCATTCGGTATATTGGTGTCTCCCTAGAATCCCAAACGGACGGCGGCAGCGGGGGAGAGGTAGTGGCACGGTGCTCCCAGAAAATCTTCTCTCTAGGGTTTGGAGTGAGGAGAGGTTATTTTCCATACTGTTCCATAACAATTTTTTTCTAGTGTAAATATTCCTTTATACTAGATGATATCCCGCATGTTGCTGCGGGGGTATTATTAAAAATGCATAATAAGTGCTAAAATTAATGTAAAGATATTTGCATGACTAAGTTCCTAAAACACCTGCATGGGTTCATGAGATGGCATGTTTTGCCTACATAAATTAATCTAACAAATAATTTACGACTACATGCATAGCAAATGGAAAAGGCTTGCATTGAATTATTGTCACCAAGGAAAAATGTTTGTATGAGGCTTATAATGAAATCATACAAACAACAGTATGTCCTCTTGCTTAAGGAAATTATTTGTTTTGTACTTAATACTTGGATGATGCAGAGAGAATCTCAATCAAAGAGTGAATTATGAAGTATAGATGTAGAAAGGGTCTCGGTCAATAGATTTATGGAAGTATTGCATCTATACCATCGACACATTGCACACAATCTAGGATGAGCACAAAATATTTCATTCTCCTTTTCACATGACTATGATACTTGTTGCACATTTTATCTTATGGAGACTTACCCAAGATGAACATATGAACTTCGGCTATCTTTTACTATAAGAAAGCACCTCCAGCAAGTTGTATTTGCACTTTTATTTTCATTTATTATTTATTCAGAAAATACAAAAATATTGCCAACCAAATTATTATTTTTAATATTTTATACAACTAAGCACTCTTTGGTCGAGATTAGTAATACAAGTGCATTTGCTCCCTAGATTTGGAGCCTCCTCGGGGGTTGTAGGGGGCCCACCTGTAAGGATGTGTGTCCGTTGGTCAAGGGTTCCTGTCTTTTTATTACTTATCCTTTTTTTGGTTTCCTTGCTTTTCTACTTTATTTTTTAAACATTTTTACTCATGGACATTCATTAAAATTGTGAATGTTTTAAAAAATTGAGAACATTCTTTAGAGCACTGAATATTTTTTAAGTTCATGATTTTTTTAATTCATGAATATTAGTTCACAAGCATTTTTTAAAATATATTAACTTTATTTTGATTTATAAATATTTTTTGAAATGCATGAACAATTTAAAAAATGGATGTTTTAGTTTGCAAAATTTAAAAAAAATCCAAGAGCTTCTTTTGATTTAACAAACGTTTTCAAATAAAAAGAGATCGTCACCTTCTTACAAGATAGCAGTGGAGAGAGCGAAAGAAATATTATGCTAGTGAGGGGAGTGGGAATCTAGTTGAGGGAGCGAGAGCTCTGTGGGTTGGCCTTCAACGGTTTTAGCATGGAATAGGAGGGGCTCACACACCAACCACCAGCTGACAATGAGGCTGAAATGTGTAGGGGCACCACAACCACACACTGAACAACTCAACTCTCCTCTCAGAACAAATACTAAGAAGACTAAGCCCGTAAGGGTTCCTTTTTTCTGGTTTTTTTGGAATTTTTTTTTACCGACACGTGTGCAGCCCTTGTCTATCTCTACGTCTGCAGCCCATCGTAAGGGAGAGCTCCTTTCTTTTTTAAAATATTTATTTGACTGGCCCGTTTGCATGGTCAAATTGACGTGCCCGTTTCAGATTTTTTGGGTTTGCTATGTTCCACGTGTCCCTGCATGGGCATGCATGTCGCTGGGCCAGTTCACATGACCCTTCTAGATTTCGTGCGTTGGTTCTGCTCCATGCCGCATGACCATGCATGTTGCCACGTTTGTCTCACGTGTAGTTGACTAGCAGTTTACCCATGGACACGTTGCCTTCTGGACCTTTCTGGTGGGCTTCGTTTTTGTTTTTTCTTTTCTTTTGGCTCCCTATAAGTACTTGTTTGCCTGGTGTTCGTTCACGGCCCTCCTTTTGTGCGTTCTTCCTGTTCGTTTGGTCGTTTGGTCTGGGCTACGTCTAACCCTATCCGCCGCCGCCAGGCCCATCCTCATGGCTAGCTCCACCACGTCGCCGACCGACGCTCCTCTTCAGTGCCGGATCCGGCCGTTCCAGGCGCATCCCCGCCGGATCCCGACGGCATACCCCCGCGACACAGTCCCCACCAGGGGCGGAGCCAGGATTAAAATTGAGAGGGGGCAAAGATGTATATAAGCTTATAGCCAGAACATTTACAAAGATTGACCACACACAACCATATTGTATATAGTGAATAAGAAGCAACACCGAAAAATAATATGTTTTATTAAGATAATTCCACCACAAAAAACAAAGTCTATTTCATAGCAAAAGTCAAGGTAAACTAATCACTTTAGACAAAATGACCTGAGATATATTGATATTTGTGTTCCTAAATTGCAAAAGAAATCACCTATCTTCCTGGATAATTTTTCTAGCCCAAAAGTTATACAAAAACGAAGCTAAAATTAAGACATAATGCAACATAAAAAACATTGACAAATAAGAAAATGTTTTACCACATTACCTTTTTCTTTCCTCCGACAACGATCTTTCATGTTTTAACTATCACATCACTATCCCTGAAAGAACTATCACTCATTAAGATTTCTTGTCTATCAAGCAAATAAGGCTATGGCTCACAAAATGTTCGCCCACTTTGTTCTTAACAAAGAAATAGGAAAGGAACAAGAATTTAGAAATTATAACAGAAAATAAGAAAGAGGAACTGATGAAGAACCCTAATACTTACCTCATTGGTGTTGCATCAATAGCACGGAGATCCCCGCAGAGGCAGCGATCTTTAAAGTTGAAAGGACTAAAAGAATTTGGGCTGCTTCCAGCCGGTCTACACATGCCCATCAGTCCAGGAGTCTCTCTCGCTGGGAGAAGCCAGAAGCCCAGAACGTGCCAAACGCTTATCAAATCGCCAGGTGAGTTCGAAGCTGGCTTTGAGAATCTGAATTTGTGGACTTGGCAGGTTGGGAAAGGTTCAAGTCGATTGGGTTCTGTGCTTGGTGAGTTCTGCTCTTTCTAGACTTTTTTTCAGCCAGGGATGATTTTGGCGATCTTTTTGTTGTATTCATGATGTTGTGCGTTTTTAGATCCGAGGGCCGGTGAGGCGGGTCGGCGGTGGCAGGAACGCCAAGAAATTCGTCGTGGGAAACATCCAGTAGATTCATCGTCTGGTGAGTGTTTGGCTTGCTTGATTTTTTTTTTTACAAAATATTGTTGTCTGTTTGGTTTCTTTTTTCACTCTCTTTTGATTTCATATTTAGCACTTTTTAGATGATCTGTTGACTCATGCAGTTGGAAGGAATGTTCGGCCAGCACTATGCGGATTAATTGATCCTTGTCATGTTGCTGTTAAGAGTTGCATCTGATGTGGATGTTTTGTATCGTTCGTATTTTACTACTGGTTGGTTCTTTATAGGAAGGCAAGAATTTGGTATAGAGATCATAATATATCTTTGTAGACCGTAAAAACATCAATTGTTCTGGAAGGTGACATAGTTGTTTACAGGCATACGAATACAAGCTATTTTGGCCTTGAGTAGTCTGAATTTCTGCAGATGGCATCAAGGTTTGGAGCAACAATAATACCATTTGGATTGGTTGGAGAAGACGATATATGTGGTGTAAGTGGAACCTCAAAAAGTATGTTAGCTTACTATGTTATCCCCTTGATTATCTAATGTCTAGAAACAATGTTTTTCACCTCAAATGTTGTTAGACTACAGTGATCTTCCGGGGCTCCAATTTTATGAAATCAATGACAACAAGCTAAATGAAGAGGGCCTAAAGCTAAACTGACAACAATCTAGATGTGCTTTAGCAAAACTGATAAAGATATGCATCCTGCAGTGCTGACGCCAAAAATGTCAGGAAGATTTTACTTCATCTTTGGGGAGCCTACTTAAACAAAAGGTAGCCAGCTGCGCTAGCAAATAGTAATCTGAAAAGATATCTACATGTTCTCATGGCAAGTCAACATACGCTGCCCTGTTATCCTTTTTAGATAATCGAAAAATGAGTCAGAATGCATACGTATTTCGGAGAGCCCATGTCTGATTAGGTTTGCTTCTTTTGTTTCGATTGGTTTACTTGTTTGCATAGGTAGGAAGGAGTTAAGAGACAAAGAGAAGGCCCAGCACCTCTATTTGCATGTCAAATCTGAAGTGGAGAGCTGCATCAAGTATCTGAAGAGGAGAGCGGAGGATCCCTACAGGAGTACACTGTCCAGTTTCTATATCAGGCAGCTCATCGTTCTGATGCAGAAATATCCACATTTGAACCCTTAGTCTGAGATGATCAAGTTTGTCATTAGTTAGGATTCAAACCAATTGTTTATATTTTTCATGTTAATCTTTTATATACATAGTTTTTTTAAATACCTCAAATTAATTGCAGTTCATTCAGATTAGAAGGGTCTATAAATATTTAAAACGAAGTTCAGAATTGTAAATTTCTATGTGAAGTACATTAGTGGATTTACTAAGCTAGGCAGGGGCTCTCATTCCACTAAATGTTATTTTGTTAATTTCTACCAGTATATTGTACTAAAGGTCAATCAAAGAAACTAAGCACACATTTTCTATCCACTTTCAGTATGTGAGGATTGATTTTTTAAGGCATGTTATATTCAGACTTAACTTAAATATATTTTTTCGTTGGCATTCATTGAAGATCTTATTTTCTTTCCCTTTGGGTAAGCCAATGACGGCTGCTACGACTCGAAGAAATTTTGACAAATAAAAATTTATATATTACCCAAGAAAACACGAACACGCATGAAACCAGCCACCAATTGAAAGCAGATCAACTTGCTCAGGCACACACTACTGCCCACTGAGTCAAAACTTGCAAAAACATAGCCTGCACTGAATAGGAATTGAGCAAAGGCAAAAGCTACTCACCGATGCACCGCGTCTATAGCTCCATGAGGAAGATGTTTCAGCCGGAAGGTCGCCGTCCATCGGGCACGGGACGTCTGCGTGACAGAGGCCTCCCACGTGATCCTCTTGGTCAATACTGTGGCGCGAGAAGAGCAAGACACCGGGTGCACGGGAGCAGACCGTGTTCATCTCCCCGTCCACCTCCAGCTTCAAAATCCCCTGCTCCCCCGCAAGCACCGCCACGTCGACTACCGCGCCTGGGCGCCAGATCCGGCAGAGGTCGCGCTGGTGCGCTCCGCAAATCCCATAACCTCCGCATCCCCCATCGAGCCGGCGGGCCAGCGCAGGCTCTGTTGCTGCAGCGACGGCCTTGACCGGCCGCCTCCTTCCGCACGAGCCAGGATCTCGTCGAGATCGTAGGCGACGCCTGCGGTCTTGGCTTGGGTCTCTGGGATAGTTCAGTCTCTTGCGGCCGAGAGCACGAATAAGGAGGAGGGCGTCGGCTGCCGGCGGGACTCCGGCAAGTCGGGTCTCAGGAGAGCGTCTGCACCGGCAAGCACGAGCACGCGCGAGGGAGGAGAGTGGGTGATGCGGTCAGCCACTAGAGAAATGATTTGGGGAGGATGTGTTGGATCCCTCTCGTCCACACTCTCTCTCACTTTCCTTGCGACGTGTTCAGCCTCATGCGACGTGGCAACGTACCATGCACCAAGATTCGCACGCGTCCATCCAACGGCAACAGCAACAGCAACGTTCTCTTGGAACTGGCAAAAATCAGGTACGTTACCAGGGACCGCTGCCGTCACCGTCGACGGAATCACGGCTGTGCTGGAAGGTTCTGCCTTGTTCCTTGCAGTGTATGCCTTGTTATCTTATTTATGATCTTTTATGTGAAGAAGCAGCAACAGCCTCATTTGTTCTCTTGTGTAATAGTCATGAGAGTTCACACTTTGATTTTGTTGGACCATGGAAGTACAAAATTTGATGAAGCAATGCAATTGGTAGACTGCTTCAGCAAAGCATATATATTTGTAGTGTTTCTCAGTAACGCAAATAGTGTGATCCTTTTGTATTCAATAAAATTAGTGTTGTATTTGGCCGGCATAAGAAAGATAGTGCAATGTCGATAAATAGTGTTGTATTTGCTTGGTATTAATTTATAGGTGTTGTCGAAAGTAGGCCGAGTAGGGTACAAATGCACGGATTAGCCGATGTCTCGCTCCAATAACAGGAGAAAGGACGGAAAATAGGAGGGAGATAGTGAGATGGGCATTGCACAGTTGTCTGCAAGTGTCTGTCACACCGTATTGGTCGGATTAGGCCCAAGTCGCCTAGCTAATCAATTGTTTTTGGGCAGCATGAAGCAAATGATACATCCAAAAGGATCAAAATTAATTAACCATGTTAAAGGATACATCTTTGTATTCATTATTTTAGTGAATGCGTGCTATTGAAACTTTTCAAACAATTTTTCTGATTTTTCTATTGAATGTGAAATGTAGCCCAACTAATATTTGAGAGGTAAATTAATATTTGGTCATGCAAATTGATATGTACTGCTATTTTTTCTCACTATGTGTTCATGCCTTCCAGTCCAAAAAGACAGCTTGATAACAATTGTTCTTGTTTAGATCTAAATTCGTAATTCCTTTACAAAATAGGATGAAAGTTAAATTGAAAAGATTGCATGAACAAAGGCATGTCCATTTTCTATGTTTCTTCATGCTTTCAAATTCAAAGAGACTATTTTTTTTCTATGTCTCTTCGTGCCTTCAAATTCAAAGAGACCCACATGAACTAGGGCACATCAACTTTCTTCACCGCTGCAAAGATTTACTCGTGCATATGAACACGCAACAGATTCTCAAAAACTCATGAAAAATAAGTCTCGAACCAAGCACCAATGTGCAGCGTGCCGCCGCACACTACCTGCTAGTATCATGTCTATAGCACCACAACATGATATACGAATGAAAACAATACCTAACATAACTAAAATCCAACCAATGAGGATAAAACCCAAATGAAACAATTGACCACAATAACATGCTATAAAAAATACTTAATCCCACTTGCGAAGAAAGGCATGGCGAAGCGTGCGTTAGCCTCTACTCTTTTTTGTGAGAAAACTTCCGATCTATTCATCAACTGTGAAGGTAGTACAAAGAACATCAGAAGTGAAATTTACTTCCGGCTCCGTAGACCACTTACGGACGACTACAAGCACTTGAGGGAGCCGAAGGCGCGCCACCATCATCGCCCCTCCCTCGTCGGAGCCAGGCAAACATTGTTGTAGTAGACAGTTGGAAAGTTGTTGTGCTATGACTCCATAGGACCAGCGCACTAGAACATCAACCGTCGCCAATGAAGAGAAGCGTCTATCGGAAGGATCCAACCTCCAAACACACATACGTAGACGAACGAAGACCGGACCCAGTGAAGGAAATATGCCCTAGAGGCAATAATAAAGTTATTATTTATTTCCTTATATCATGATAAATGTTTATTATTCATGCTAGAATTGTATTAACTGAAAACATAATACATGTGTGAATACATAGACAAACAGAGTGTCATTAGTATGCCTCTACTTGACTAGCTCGTTGATCAAAGATGGTTATGTTTCCTAACCGTAGACATGAGTTGTCATTTGATTAACGAGATCACATCATTAGGAGAATGATGTGATTGACATGACCCATTCCGTTAGCTTAGCACCCGATCGTTTAGTATGTTGCTATTGCTTTCTTCATGACTTATACATGTTCCTATGACTGTAAGATTATGCAACTCCCGTTTACCGGAGGAACACTTTGTGTGCTACCAAACATCACAACGTAACTGGGTGATTATAAAGGTGCTCTACAGGTGTCTCCAAAGGTACTTGTTGGGTTGGCATATTTCGAGATTAGGATTTGTCAATCCGATTGTCGGAGAGGTATCTCTGGGCCCTCTCGGTAATGCACATCACTTAAGCCTTGCAAGCATTGCAACTAAATGAGTTAGTTGCGGAATAATATATTACGGAACGAGTAAAGAGACTTGCCGGTAACGAGATTGAACTAGGTATTGAGATACAGACGATCAAATCTCGGGCAAATAACATACCGATGATAAAGGGAACAACGTATGTTGTTATGCGGTCTGACCGATAAAGATCTTCGTAGAATATGTGGGAGCCAATATGAGCATCCAGGTTCCGCTATTGGTTATTGACCGAAGACATGTCTCAGTCATGTCTACATCAATATATTGGACGACTATATTCGGACATCGGAAAGGTTCCGAATGACTCGGGTATTTTCGGGAGTACCGGGAGTTACGGGAATTCGTATTGGGCCTTAATGGGCCATACGGGAAAGGAGAGAAAGGCCTCAAAGGGTGGCCGCACCCCTCCCCATGGGCTGGTCCGAATTGGACTAGGGAGGGGGGGGCGCCCCCTTCCTTCCTTCTCCTTTTCCCTTCCCTTTCCTTTCCTCCTACTCCTAATATTTGGAAGGGCTCCTAGTTCTACTAGGAAAGGGGGAATCCTACTCCCGTTGGGAGTAGGACTCCCCTAGGGCGCGCCATAGAGAGGGCCGGCCCTCCCTCTCCTCCACACCTTTATATACGGGGGCAGGGGGCACCCCAAAGACACAACAATTGATCTCTTGATCTCTTAGCCGTGTGCGGTGCCCCCTTCCACCATAATTCACCTCGATCATATCGTAGTGGTGCTTAGGCGAAGCCCTGGGACGGTAGAACATCATCATCGTCACCACGCCATCGTGCTGACGGAACTCTCCCGTGAAGCTCTACTGGATTGGAGTTCGCGGGACGACATCGAGCTGAATGTGTGCTAAACTCGGAGGTGCTGTGCGTTCGGTACTTGGATCGGTCGGATCGTGAAGACGTACGACTACATCAACCGCGTTGTACTAACGCTTCCTCTTTTGGTCTACGAGGGTACGTAGACAACATTCTCCCCTCTCGTTGCTATGCATCACCATGATCTTGGGTGTGCGTAGGAATTTTTTTGAAATTACTACGTTCCCCAACAGTGGCATCCGAGCCTGGTTTTATGCGTTGATGTAATATGCACGAGTAGAACACAAGTGAGTTGTGGGTGATATAAGTCATACTGCTTACCAGCATGTCACACTTTGGTTCGGCGGTATTGTTGGATGAAGCGGCCCGGACCGACATTACGCGTACACTTACGCGAGATTGGTTTTACCGCCGTGCTATGCACACAGGTGACTAGCGGGTGTCAGTTTTCTCCAACTTTAGTTGAACCGAGTGTGGCTACGCCCGGTCCTTGAGAAGGTTAAAACAGCACCAACTTGACAAACTATCGTTGTGGTTTTGATGCGTAGGTAAGAACGGTTCTTGCTAAGCCCGTAGCAGCCACGCAAAACTTGCAACAACAATGTAGAGGACGTCTAACTTGTATTTGCAGGGCATGTTGTGATGTGATATGGTCAAGACGTGATGAGATATAAGTTGTTGTATAAGATGATCACGTTTTGTTGAAGTTATCGGCAACTGGCAGAAGCCTTATGGTTGTCTCTTTATTGCATAAGATGCAAGCGCCAAATAATTGCTTTACTTTATCGCTATGCGATAGCAATAGTTACAAGAGCAATAGTTGGCGAGAAGACCATGTGACGACACATTGATATAGATCAAGATGATGGAGATCATGGTGTCATGCCGGTGACGATGGAAATCATGACGATGTTCTAGAGATGGAGATCAAAGGCACAAGATGATGATGGCCATATCATGTCACATAGTTTGATTGCATGTGATGTTTATCTTTTATGCATCTTATCTTGCTTTGATTGACGGTAGCATTATAAGATGATCTCTCACTAAATTTCAAGATAAAAGTGTTCTCCCTAAGTATGCACCATTGCCAAAGTTCATCGTGCCCAGACACCACGTGATGATCGGGTGTGATAAGCTCTACGTCCATCTACAACGGGTGCAAGCCAGTTTTTGCATACGCAGAATACTCAGGTTAAACTTGACGAGCTTAGCATATACAAATATGGCCTCGGAACACTGAGACCGAAAGGTCGAGCGTGAATCATATAGTAGATATGATCAACATAGTGATGTTCATCATTGAAAACTACTCCATTTCACGTGATGATCGGTTATGGTTTAGTTGATTTGGATCATGTGATCACTTAGAAGATTAGAGGGATGTCTTTCTAAGTGGGAGTTCTTAAGTAATATGATTAATTAAACTTAAATTTATCATGAACTTAGTCCTGGTAGTATTAGCATATCTATGTTGTAGATCAATAGCTCGTGTTTAGCTCCCCTGTTTTATTTTTGATATGTTCCTAGAGAAAACTAAGTTGAAAGATGTTAGTAGCAATGATGCGGATTGGATCCGTGATCTGAGGTTTATCCTCATTGCCGCACAGAAGAATTATGTCCTTGATGCACCGCTAGGTGATAGACCTATTGCAGGAGCAGATGCAGACGTCATGAACGTTTGGCTAGCTCAATATGATGATTACTTGATAGTTTAGTGCACCATGCTTAACAGCTTAGAATCGGGACTTCAAAGACGTTTTGAACGTCATGGATCATATGGATGTTCCAGGAGTTGAAGTTAATATTTCAAGCAAATACCCGAGTTGAGAGATATGAAGTCTCCAACAAGTTCTATAGCTAAAATATGGAGGAGAATAGTTGAAGCAGTGAGCATGTGTTCAGATTGTCTGGGTACTACAATCGCTTGAATCAAGTGGGAGTTAATCTTCCAGATAAAATAGTGATTGACAGAATTCTCTAGTCACCATCACCAAGTTAGTAGAACTTCATGATGAACTATAGTATGCAAGGGATGACGAAAAAGATTCCAGAGCTTTTCATGATGATGAAATTGATGAAGGTAGAAATCAAGAAAGAGCATCAAGTGTTGATGATTAACAAGACCACTAGTTTCAAAAAAGGGCAAAGGGAAAGAAAGGGAACTTCAAGAAGAACAGCAAGCAAGTTGCTGCTCAAGTGAAGAAGCCCAAGTCTGGACCTAAGCCTAAGACTAAGTGCTTCTACTACAAAGGGACTAGTCATTAAAAGCGGAACTGCCCCAAGTATTTAGCGGATAAGAAGGATGGCAAAGTGAACAATGCTATATTTGATATACATGTAATTGATGTGTACTTTACTAGTGTTTATAGCAACCCTCGGTATTTGATACTGGTTCAGTTTCTAAGAGTAGTAACTCGAAACAGGAGTTGCAGAATGAACAGAGACTAGTTAAGGGTGAAGTGACAATGTGTGATGGAAGTGGTTCCAAGATTGATATGATCATCATCGCACACTCCCTATACTTTCAGGGTTAGTGTTAAACCTAAATAAATGTTATTTGGTGTTTGTGTTGAGCATGAATATGATTTGATCATGTTTATTGCAAAACGGTTATTCATTTAAGTTAGAGAATAATTGTTGTTCTGTTTACATGAATAAAACCTTCTATGGCCATACACCCAATGAAAATGATTCGTTGTATCTCAATCGTAGTGATACACATATTCATAATATTGAAGCCAAAAGATGCAAAGTTAATAATGATAGTGCAACTTATTTGTGGCACTGCCGTTTAGGTCATATTGGTGTAAAGCGCATGAAGAAACTCCATGCTAATGGGCTTTTGGAATCACTTGATTATGAATCATTTTGATGCTTGCAAACCATGCCTCATGGGCAAGATGACTAAGACTCCGTTCTCCGAAACAATGGAGCGAGCAACTGACATATTGGAAATAATACATACCGATGTATGCAGTCCGATGAGTGTTGAGGCTCGCGGCGGGTATCATTATTTTCTGACCTTCACAGATGATTTGAGCAAATATGGGTATATCTACTTGATGAAACATAAGTCTGAAACATTTGAAAAGTTCAAAGAACTTCAGAGTGAAGTGGAAAATCATCGTGACAAGAAAATAAAGTTTCTACGATCTGATCGCAGAGACAAATATTTGAGTTACGAGTTTGGTCTTCAATTAAAACAATGTTGAATAGTTTCACAAAATCATGCCACCTGGAACACAACAGCATAATGGTGTGTCCGAACGTCATAACCGTACTATTATTGGATATAGTGCAATCTATGATGTTTCTTACCGATTAATCACTATAGTTTTGGGATTATGCATTAGAGACAGCTGCATTCATGTTAAAAAGGGCACCATCTAAATCCGTTGAGGCGACACCGTATGAACTGTGGTTTGGCAAGAAACCAAAGTTTCCGTTTCTTAAAGTTTGAGGTTGCAATGCTTATGTGGAAAAGTTTCAACCTGATAAGCTCAAACCCAAATCGGAAAAGTGCGTCTTCATAGGATACCCAAAAGAAAATGTTGGGTACACCTTCTATCACAGATCCAAAGGCAAGTTATTCGTTGCTGAGAATGGATCCTTTCTAGAGAAGGAGTTTCCCTCGAAAGAAGTGAGTGGGAGGGAAGTAGAACTTGATGAGGTAACTGTACTTGCTCCCTTATTGGAAAGTAGTTCGTCACAGAAATCTGTTTATGTGACTCCTACACCAATTAGTGAGGAAGCTAATGATGATGATCATGTAACTTTAGATCAAGTTACTACCGAACCTCGTAGGTAAACCAGAGTGAGATCCGCACGAGTGGTACGGTAATCATGTTCTGGAGGTCATGTTACTTGATGTCTACTGCACAACCTTCTTCTTGTAGACGTTGTTGGGCCTCCAAGTGCAGAGGTTTGTAGGACAGTAGCAAATTTCCCTCAAGTGGATGACCTAAGGTTTATCAATCCGTAGGAGGTGTAGGATGAAGATGGTCTCTCTCAAGCAACCCTGCAACCAAATAACAAAGAGTCTCTTGTGTCCCCAACACACCCAATACAATGGTAAATTGTATAGGTGCACTAGTTCGGCGAAGAGATGGTGATACAAGTGGTATATGGATAGAAGATAATAGTTTTTGTAATCTGAAAATATAAAAACAGCAAGGTAACGAATGATAATAGTGAGCGTAAATGGTATTGCAATGATAGGAAACAAGGCCTAGGGTTCATACTTTCGCTAGTGTAAGTTCCCTCAACAATGATAACATAATTGGATCACATAACTATCCCTCAACATGCAACAAAGAGTCACTCCAAAGTCACTAATAGCGGAGAACGAACGAAGAGATTATGGTAGGGTATGAAACCACCTCAAAGTTATTCTTTCCAATCAATTCGTTGGGCTATTCCTATAAGTGTCACAAACAACCCTAGAGTTCGTACTAGAATAACACCTTAAGACACAAATCAACCAAAATCCTAATGTCACCTAGATACTCCAATGTCACCTCAAGTATCCGTGGGTATGATTATACGATATGCGTCACACAATCTCAGATTCATCTATTCAACCAACACAAAGGACCTCAAAGAGTGCCCCAAAGTTCTACCAGAGAATCACGACGAAAACGTGTGCCAACCCCTATGCATAGGTTCATGGGCGGAACCCGCAAGTTGATCACCAAAACATACATCAAGTGAATCATGTGATATCCCATTGTCACCACAGATATCCACGGCAAGACATACATCAAGTGTTCTCAAATATTTAAAGACTCAATCTGATAAGATTACTTCAAAGGGGAAACTCAATTCATTACAAGAGAGTAGAGGGGGAGGAGAAACATAGGATCCAACTATAATAGCAAAGCTCGCGATACATCAAGAGCATGCCAAATCAAGAACACGAGAGAGAGAGAGAAAGAGAGAGATCAAACACATTGCTACTGGTACATACCCTCAGCCCCGAGGGAGAACTACTCCCTCCTCGTCATGGAGAGCACCGGGATGATGAAGATGGCCACCGGAGAAGGATTGCCCCCTCCGGCAGGGTGCCGGAACGGGTCTAGATTGGTTTTTGGTGGCTACAGAGGCTTGTGGCGGTGGAACTCCCGATCTAATCTCCGTTCTGGAAGTTTTTGGGTACGACGATATATATGGGTGTAGGAAGTATGTTGGAGGAGCCACGGGGGCCCATGAGGCAGGGGGCGCGCCCTAGGGGGTGGGCATGCCCCCCACCATCGTGGGCAGCCCGTGTCTCCCCTAACGTGCACTCCAAGTTCCTTGGGTTGCTTTCCTTCCAAAAATAACCTCTCCAGTTGATTTCGTTCCGTTTCGACTTCGTTTGATATTCCTTTTCTTCGAAACACTGAGGCATAAAACAGCAAATCTGGGTTGGGCCTCCGGTTAATAGGTTAGTCCCAAAAATAATATAAAAGTGGAAAATAAAGCCCAATATTGCCCAAAACAGTAGATAATATTGCATGGAGCAATCAAAAATTATAGATACATTGGAGACGTATCAAGCATCCCCAAGCTTAATTCCTGCTCGTCCTCGAGTAGGTAATTGATAAAAAGATAATTTTTGATGTGGAATGCTAGTTGGCATAATTTCAATGTAATTCTTATTACTTGTGATATGAATATTCAGATCCATAAGATTCAAGACAAAAGTTCATATTGACATAAAAATGATAATACTTCAAGCATACTAACTAAGCAATCATGTCTTCTGAAAATAACATGACCAATAAAGTTATCCCTACAAAATCATATAGTCTGGCTATGCTCTATCTTCACCACACAAAATATTTAAATCATGCACAACACCGATGACAAGCCAAGCAATTGTTTCATACTTTTGATGTTCTCAAACTTTTTCAATCTTCACGCAATATATGAGCGTGAGCCATGGATATAGCACTATAGGTGGAATATAATGGTGGTTGTGGAGAAGACAAAAAGGGAGAAGATAGTCTCACAGCAACTAGGCATATCAACAGGCTATGGAGATGCCCATCAATAGATATCAATGTGAGTGAGTAGGGATTGCCATGCAACAGATGCACTAGAGCTATAAATTTATGAAAGCTCAAACGAAACTAAGTGGGTGTGCATCCAACTTGCTTGCTCACGAAGACCTAGGGCATTTTGAGGAAGCCCATCATTGGAATATACAAGACAAGTGCTATAATGAAAGATGCCCAGTAGTATATGAAAGTGACAACATAGGAGACTCTCTATCATGAAGATCATGGTGCTACTTTGAAGCACAAGTGTGGTAAAAGGATAGTAGCATTGCCCCTTCTCTCTTTTTCTCTCTTTTTTATTTTTTATTTGGGCCTTCTCTTTTTTATGGCCTCTTTTCTTTCTTTTTTATTTGGGCTTCTTTGGCCCCTTTTATTTATTTATTTTCGTCCGGAGTCTCATCCCGACTTGTGGGGGAATCATAGTCTCCATCATCCTTTCCTCACTGGGACAATGCTCTAATAATGATGATCATCACACTTTTATTTTCTTACAACTCAAGAATTACAACTCGATACTTAGAACAAGATATGACTCTATATGAATGCCTCCGGCGGTGTACCAAGATGTGCAATGATGCATGAGTGACATGTATGAAAGAATTATGAACGGTGGCTTTGCCACAAATACGATGTCAACTACATGATCATGCAAAGCAGTATGACAATGATGGAGCGTGTCACAATAAACGGAACGGTGGAAAGTTGCATGGCAATATATCTCGGAATGGCTATGGAAATGCCATAATAGGTAGGTATGGTGGCTGTTTTGAGGAAGGTATATGGTGGGTGTATGATGCCAGCGAAAGGTGCGCGATATTAGAGAGGCTAGCAAAGGTGGAAGGGTGAGAGTGCGTATAATCCATGGACTCAACATTAGTCATAAAGAACTCATATACTTATTGCAAAAATCTACAAGTTATCAAAGCAAAGTATTACGCGCATGCTCCTAGGGGGATAGATTGGTAGGAAAAGACCATCGCTCGTCCCCGACCGCCACTCATAAGGAAGACAATCAATAAATAAATCATGCTCCGACTTCATCACATAACGGTTCACCATACGTGCATGCTACGGGAATCACAAACTTCAACACAAGTATTTCTCAAATTCATAACCACTCAACTAGCATGACTCTAACATCACCATCTCCATATCTCAAAACAATTATCAAGTATCAAACTTCTCATAGTATTCAATACTCTATATGAAAGTTTTTACTGTTCTTGGATGCCTAGCATATTAGGATTATTTAAGCAAATTACCATGCTATTTAAAGCTCTCAAAATAATCTAAGTGAAGCATGAGAGTTCATCTATTTCTTATAAAATAAAACTACCACCATGCTCTAAAAGGTATAAGTGAAGCACTAGAGCAACAAACTACTCCGAAAGATATAAGTGAAGATCAATGAGTAGTTGAATAATTATGCAACTATGTGAAGACTCTCTAACATTTAATAATTTCAGATCTTGGTACTTTATTCAAACAGAAAGAAAAAAAAAATGACATCTAAGAATAGCAAACATCATGTGAAGAAGCAAAAACTTAGGATCAACCGATACTAACCGATAGTTGTTGAAGAAGAAAGGTGGGATGCCAACCGGGGGATCCCCAAGCTTAAATGCTCGAGACTTCTTGAAATATTATCTTGGGATGCCTTGGGCATCCCCAAGCTTGAGCTTTTGTGTCTCCTTAATTCCTCTCATATCACGGTCTCCCTAAATCTCAAAAGCTTCATCCACACAAAACTCAACAAGGACTCATGAGATAAGTTAGTATAAACCATTGCCAAAACCTTATCATACTCTACTGTAGAAAATCACTAAAATTATTATTCAACATTGCATACTAAATGCCTCTGCATATTTAATAGTCCTATCCTCAAATAGAATCATTAAAGAAGCAAACATATGCAAACAATGCAAACAATGCAAACATAACAGCAATCTGCCTAAACAGGATAGTCTGTAACGAATGCTGCAACATCCATACTTCCCTAGCTCAAAAAATTATGAAAGAAAATTCCCACTGTAGTAAATTTATGAGAGCTTAATATTCAAAAGGTTTCAACATTTTATCACATTCTTACTTTTCTAGGGAATTATTGCAACAGCGGTAAACTTTCTGTTTTCAAACAGCAACATGTGGACTTCTAAAATAGGCATAGTAAAGGCTATCAATGCCACTTTTATTGAAATAAAAGATGAAAAAATTGTTCTAAATAACAGCAAGAAAATCCTAACAAAATAAATTAATGCTCCAAGCAAAACACATATCATGTGGTGAATAAAAATATAGCTCCAAGTAAAGTTACCGATGAACGAAGACGAAAGAGGGGATGCCTTCCGGGGCATCCCCAAGCTTAGGCTCTTGGTTGTCCTTGAATATTACCTTGGGGTGCCTTGGGAATCCCAAAGCTTAGGGTCTTTCCACTCCTTATTCCATAGTCCATCGAATCCTTACCCAAAACTTGAAAACTTCACAACACAAAACTTAACAGAAAACTCGTAAGCTCCGTTACTATAAGAAAACAAAAGACCACTTCAAGGTACTGTAATGAACTCATTCTTTATTTATATTGGTGTTAAACCTACTGTATTCAAACTTCTCTATGGTTTATAAACTATTTTACTAGCCATACATTCATCAAAATAAGTAAACAACACATGAAAAACAGAATCTGTCAAAAACAGAACAGTCTGTAGTAATCTGGATCAAACGTATACTTCTGGAACTCATAAAATTCTCAAATAAATTGCTGGACCTGAGAAATTTATCTATTAATCATCTTCAAAAATAATTAACTAAATATCACTATCCAAATAAAATTGGCAGCAATTCTCGTGAGCGCTAAAGTTTCTTTTTTTTACAGCATGATCAACAAGACTTTCCCCAAGTCTTCCCAAAGGTTCTACTTGGCACAAACACTAATTAAAAGCATAAAACCACATCTAAACATTGGCTAGATGAGTTATTTATTACTAAACAGGAGCAAAAGGCAAGGAACAAAAATAAAATTGGGTTGCCTCCCAACAAGCGCTATCGTTTAACGCCCCTAGCTAGGCACGATGATTTCAATGATGCTCACATAAAAGATAAGAATTGTAACATAAAGGGAGCATCTTGAAGAATATTACTAGCACATTTAAGTCTAACCCACTTCCTATGCATAGGGATTTTGTGAGCAAACAACTTATTGGAACAAGAATCAACTTGCATAGGAAGGTAAAACAAGCATAACTTCGAAACTTTAAGCACATAGAGAGGAAACTTGATATTATTGCAATTCCTACAAGCCTATATTTCTCCCTCATAATAATTTTCAGTAGCATCATGAATGAATTCAACAATATAACCATCACCTAAAGCATTATTTTCATGATCTACAAGCATAGAAAATTTACTACTCTCCACATAAGCAAAATTCTTCTCATGAATAATAGTGGGAGCAAACTCAACAAAATAACTATCATGTGATTGAAAGTTAAGATCAAGATGACAAGTTTCATGGTTATCATTATTCTTTAAAGCATACGTGTCATCACAATAATCATCATAGATAGGAGGCATGCTTTCATCATAATAAATTTGCTCATCAAAACTTGGGGGACAAAAAATATCATCTTCATCAAACATAGCTTCCCCAAGCTTGTGGCTTTGCATATCATTGGCATCATGGATATTCAAAGAATTCGTACTAACAACATTGCAATCATGCTCATCATTCAAATATTTAGTGCCAAACATTTTATAGATCTCTTCTTCTATCACTTGAGCACAATTATCCTTTCCATCATACTCACGAAAGATATTAAAAAGATGAAGCGCATGAGACAAACTCAATTCCATTTTTTTATAGTTTTCTTTTATAAACTAAACTAGTGATAAAACAAGAAACTAAAAGACTCGATTGCAAGATCTAAAGATATACCTTCAATCACTCACCTCCCCGGCAACGGCGCCAGAAAAGAGCTTGATGTCTACTATACAACCTTCTTCTTGTAGACATTGTTGGGCCTCCAAGTGCAGAGGTTTGTAGGACAGAAGCAAATTTCCCTCAAGTGGATGACCTAAGGTTTATCAATCCGTAGGAGGTGTAGGATGAAGATGGTCTCTCTCAAGCAACCCTGCAACCAAATAACAAAGAGTCTCTTGTGTCCCCAACACACCCAATACAATGGTAAATTGTATAGGTGCACTAGTTCGGCGAAGAGATGGTGATACAAGTGGTATATGGATAGAATATAATAGTTTTTGTAATCTGAAAATATAAAAACAGCAAGGTAACGAATGATAATAGTGAGCGTAAACGGTATTGCAATGATAGGAAACAAGGCCTAGGGTTCATACTTTCGCTAGTGTAAGTTACCTCAACAATGATAACATAATTGAATCACATAATTATCCCTCAACATGCAACAAAGAGTCACTCCAAAGTCACTAATAGCGGAGAACGAACGAAGAGATTATGGTAGGGAATGAAACCACCTCAAAGTTATTCTTTCCAATCAATCCGTTGGGCTATTCCTATAAGTGTCACAAACAACCCTAGAGTTCGTACTAGAATAACACCTTAAGACACAAATCAACCAAAACCCTAATGTCACCTAGATACTCCAATGTCACCTCAAGTATCTGTGGGTATGATTATACGATATGCGTCACACAATCTCAGATTCATCTATTCAACCAACACAAAGGACCTCAAAGAGTGCCCCAAAGTTCTACCGGAGAATCACGACGAAAACGTGTGCCAACCCCTATGCATAGGTTCATGGGCGGAACCCGCAAGTTGATCACCAAAACATACATCAAGTGAATCATGTGATATCCCATTGTCACCACAGATATCCACGGCAAGACATACATCAAGTGTTCTCAAATCTTTAAAGACTCAATCTGATAAGATTACTTCAAAGGGGAAACTCAATTCATTACAAGAGAGTAGAGGGGGAGGAGAAACATAGGATCCAACTATAATAGCAAAGCTCACGATACATCAAGACCGTGCCAAATCAAGAACAAGAGAGAGAGAGAGAGAGATCAAACACATTGCTACTGGTACATACCCTCAGCCCCGAGGGAGAACTACTCCCTCCTCGTCATGGAGAGCACCGGGATTATGAAGATGGGCACCGGAGAAGGATTGCCCCCTCCGGCAGGGTGCCGGAATGGGTCTAGATTGGTTTTTGGTGGCTACAGAGGCTTGCGGCGGCGGAACTCCCGATCTAATCTCCGTTCTGGAAGTTTTCAGGTACAACTATATATATGGGTGCAGGAAGTACGTCAGAGGAGCCACGGGGGCCCCACGAGGCAGGGGGCGCGCCCTAGGGGGGTGGGCGCGCCCCCCCACCCTCGTGGGAAGCCTGTGTCTCCCCTGACATGCACTCCAAGTTCCCTGGGTTGCTTTCCTTCCAAAAATAACCTCTCCAGTTGATTTCGTTCCGATTCGACTTCGTTTGATATTCCTTTTCTTCGAAACACTGAAATAAGCATAAAACATCAAATCTGGGCTGGGCCTCCGGTTAATAAGTTAGTCCCAAAAATAATATAAAAGTGGAAAATAAAGCCCAATATTGCCCAAAACAGTAGATAATATATCATGGAGCAATCAAAAATTATAGATATGTTGGAGACGTATCAGTACTTGACCATGACGAACCTACGAACTATGAGGAAGCGATGATGAGCCCAGATTCCACGAAATGGCTTGATGCCATGAAATCTGAGATGAGATCCATGTATAAGAAAAAAGTATGGACTTTGATTGACTTGCCCAAAGATCGGCGAGCCATTGAGATTAAATGGATCTTCAAGAGGAAGACAGACATTGATAGTAGTGTTACTATCTACAAAGCTAGAATTGTCGCAAAAGGTTTTTGACAAGTTCAAGGTGTTGACTACGATGAGAGTTTCTCACTCGTATCTATGCTTAAGTCTGTCTGAATCATGTTAGCAATTGCCACATTTTATGAAATCTGGCAAATGGATAAACAAAACTGCATTCCTTAATGGATTTATTAAAGAAGAGTTGTATATGATGCAACCAGAAGGTTTTGTCAATCCTAAAGGTGCTAACAAAATATGCAAGCTCCAGCGATCCATCTATGGACTGGTGCAAGCATCTCGGAGTTGGAATATACGCTTTGATAAGTTGATCAAAGCATATAGTTTTATACAGACTTGCGGTGAAGCCTGTATTTAAAAGAAAGTGAGTGGGAGCACTACATCATTTCTGATAAGTATATGTGAATGACATATTGTTGATCGGAGATAATGTAGAATTATTCTGCAAAGCATAAAGGAGTGTTTGAAAGGAGTTTTTCAAGGAAAGACCTTGGTGAAGCTTCTTACATATTGAGCATCAAGATCTATAGAGATAGATCAAGACGCTTGATAAGTTTTTCAATGAGTACATACCTTGACAAGATTTTGAAGTAGTTCAAAATGGAACAGTCAAAGAAAGAGTTCTTGCCTGTGTTACAAGGTGTGAAACTGAGTAAGACTCAAAGCCCGACCACTGCAGAAGATAGAAAGAGAATGAAAGTCATTCCCTATGACTTGGCCATAGGTTCTATAAAATATGCCATGCTGTGTACCAGATCTATTGTATACCCTACACTGTTTTGGCAAGGGAGTACAATAGTGATCTAGGAGTAGATCACTTGACATTGGTCAAAATTATCCTTAGTGGAATAAGGATATGTTTCTCGATTATGGAGGTGACAAAAGGTTCGTCGTAAAGGGTTACGTCGATGAAAGTTTTGACACTGATCCAGATGACTCAAAATCTCAATCTGGATACATATTGAAAGTGGGAGCAATTAGCTAGAGTAGCTCCGTGCAGAGCATTGTTGACATAGAAATTTGCAAAATACATATGGATCTGAATGTGGCAGACCCGTTGACTAAACTTCCCTCACAAGCAAAACATGATCACACCTTAGTACTCCTTGGGTATTAATCACATAGCGATGTGAACTAGATTATTGACTCTAGTAAACCCTTTGGTGTTGGTCACATGACGATGTGAACTATGGGTGTTAATCACATGGTAATGGGAACTATTGATGTTAAATCACATGGCGATGTGAACTAGATTATTGACTCTAGTGCAAGTGGGAGACTGAAGGAAATATGCCCTAGAGGCAATAATAATGTTATTATTTATTTCCTTATATCATGATAAATGTTTATTATTCTTGCTAGAATTGTATTAACCGGAAACATAACACATGTGTGAATACATAGACAAACAGAGTGTCACTAGTATGCCTCTACTTGACTAGATCGTTAATCAAAGATGGTTATGTTTCCTAACCATGGACAAAGAGTTGTTATTTGATTAACGGGATCACATCATTAGTTGAATGATCTGATTGACATGACCCATTCCATTAGCTTAGCACCCGATCGTTTAGTATGTTGCTATTACTTTCTTCATGACTTATACATGTTCCTATGACTATGAGATTATGCAACTCCCATTTGCCAGAGGAACACTTTGTGTGCTACCAAACGTCACAACATAACTGGGTGATTATAAAGGTGCTCTACAGGTGTCTCCAAAGGTACTTGTTGGGTTGGCGTATTTCGATATTAGGATTTGTCACTCTGATTGTCAGAGAGGTATCTCTGGGCCCTCTCGGTAATGCACATCACTTAAGCCTTGCAAGCATTGCAACTAAATGAGTTAGTTGCGGAATGATGTATTACGAAACGAGTAAAGAGACTTGCCGGTAACGAGATTGAACTAGGTATTGAGATACCGACAATCGAATCTCGGGCAAGTAACATCCGATGACAAAGGGAACAACGTATGTTGTTATGCGGTCTGACCGATAAAGATCTTCGTAGAATATGTGGGAGCCAATATGAGCATCCAGGTTCCGCTATTGGTTATTGACCGGAGACATGTCTCGGTCATGACTACATAGTTCTCGAACCCGTAGGGTCCGCACGCTTAACGTTTCGATGCTGGTTATATTATGAGTTTATGAGTTTTGATGTACCGAAGGTTGTTCGGAGTCCCGGATATGATCATGGACATGACGAGGAGTCTCGAAATGGTCGAGACATAAAGATCGATATATTGGATGACTATATTCGGACATCGGAAAGGTTCCGAGTGATTCGGGTATTTTCGGGAGTACCGGGGCGTAACGGGAATTCGTATTGGGCCTTAATGGGCCATACGGGAAAGGAGAGAAAGGCCTCAAAGGGTGGCCGCACCCCTTCCCATGGGCTGGTCCGAATTGGACTAGGGAGGGTGGGCGCCCCCTTCCCTCCTTCTCCTTTTCCGTTCCCTTTCCTTCCCTCCTACTCCTAATACTTGGAAGGACTCCTAGTTCTACTAGGAAAGGGGGAATCCTACTCCCGGTGGGAGTAGGACTCCCCTAGGGCGCGCCATAGAGAGGGCCGGCCCTCCCCCTCCTCCACTCCTTTATATACGGGGGCAGAGGGCACCCCAAAGACACAACAATTGATCTCTTGATCTCTTAGCCGTGTGCGGTGCCCCCTTCCACCATAATCCACCTCGATCATATCGTAGCGGTGCTTAGGCGAAGCCCTGCGACAGTAGAACATCATCATCGTCACCACGTCGTCGTGCTGACGGAACTCTCCCGTGAAGCTCTACTGGATTGGAGTTCGCGGGACGACATCGAGCTGAACGTGTGCTGAACTCGGAGGTGCCGTGCGTTCGGTACTTGGATCGGTCAGATCGTGAAGACGTACGACTACATCAACCGCGTTGTACTAACGCTTCCGCTTTCGTTCTACGAGGATAAGTAGACAACACTCTCCCCTCTCGTTGCTATGCATCACCATGATCTTGCGTGTGCATAGGAAATTTTTTGAAATTACTACGTTCCCCAACACCCAGGCGGATCCACCCAAGACAAACGTCGACTGGATCCCACGAAATCCACTGGAGACACACCTCCACACGCTCTCCGACGGCACTTGAAGCATCACCGGGACGGGCGCTAGGCGGGGAGAACCTTATTCCATCTTCAAGGTGCCGCCATTGTCTCGTCTTATTGAGCATGGCACAAACCCTTAGAAAACTTAAAAATGCACCTAAAAATGAAGCCCTCCCGCCGGCAAGGGCCGGGATCCACCGCGCCTCCATTGTTCAAGGACCATAGGAGACGAGGCGGACCGGCAGCGTCGTCGGTGAGAGGTAGGGAAACCCTAGATAGAGTTCGTAGGAGGCAGTAGCGAAGGGGTTGAGATAATCCTTCCATCACATTATTTGAACATGGGGCTGAAGTGGAGCGTACTGGAGCATCATTTTCCCTACTAAACCCAAATAAACTACCAGGTATGTGGAGTGGACAAGTTTCAAACACACCCGTATTATTCTATAGTATTTGCTCTTCAGAAAGATGATTAGTTACCCCCTCCAATATTGTGCCATTTTTATGTATGGTGTTATCCTTCCGCAAAGCCACGGCCGGCTGTTCTTCTTGAGCTATAGTTATTATCGCATCAAATAAACAATCAGTTATAGAGATGGCCCGTATGATTTTTATGACAGTGCGCTGACATGGCACTTTTAGGGGAAGGTTTATGGGACGATAACCCACTTTTTATAAGGGAAGGGGGACTAGTTGGAGATGCTGAGCTAAAATGCATGTAGTAACCCTAAAAATATGCATGTGGTAGTTTGTTTCTTGTAGAAATGGCATGTTTGATATTTTCCCTGCAGAACCTGGTGCATGTTTTTCGAAAGAAAAAAACTGGTGCATGTTTACTGTCACTGAAATCTTTGTAGGGTTAATATCATTTATTTTATTTTTATAAATTGTTTGGATTGCTTACCACATGTGTCACGTGGTAGGGCTAACATCACTTAAAGAAAGCCAAATGCTTTATTACAAATCGACGTGGGCATGATACAGTTGCAGTTTTTAGGGCTTTTTTAGATGGCAGTCTTTAGGGTTTCTGCTACTGACATCTGAAAAATGCAATGGCGAAATGTAAGCTTTTTTCTAGCTCAGGGCAGCCTATAAATTATTACTGTGTCCGCTTTGATTTGGGCTTGTTCCTATTGGGTTTAGCCTTTTTCTTTGGGAACACTCTGTTGGGCTTGGCTGAGCTGGGAAGCTTCTATGGGCTGTACGCCCAGGCTATCGGCGCGTGTATCACATTTGCCCACCGAGATATCTCTCTTCAAAAAAACCTCAAAAGATGTCTCTCTTCACAAGGGTCAGATGCGTCCGTAGGCAAAGAAGATGCAGCCGACCATGGCCCCCGCTTGCCGACGAACATTTCTCCCGTCAACTTGCACCCACGGAGACAGCCAGCCAGCCCATTGTATTCCTACAGTGGTATAGTATAATATTTCTAATGTATGGAAACTTATTTTCTGAGAATATGATTCTTAAACGGAAAGCATATGAAAGCTCTGACCACGGGGAAAAGTGAGTCTCGTCTAGTCGAGGCGTTCCTACCCTAGCCGCCGCCACCACCAGGCGTCTAGGGTGAGGTGATCTATTTCCTTCGATCTGCACCGGCCGGGGCGTTGGCCCCCCTCCCTTCGGCCGCTGCTTCGGCAGTAGGAGGGAGGGGGGACCCCATTCCTCCACTCTGTAGTTAGGGTTTGGATTTGTAGATCGTGTTGTGTCGTTGATGTGGTGGGAGCAGCGTCTGGACGAATAAATCTGCCTCAACTCCACTTCCACACCGGCGGTGTTTTTCATGGCGGAGTCTCGGAGTTGATGGCATTGTGTCTCTGTCAATCCCTCAGATCGGTAGAGTTAGGGTTCATGGATGGTGTTGGCGAGGCAGCGGCGGCGACTCCATCAGGTGTGTCTCTCCTTCTGCTCTGTCCCCGTTGATGCAGCTTGTCTCCGACGTCATGGTGGACCAGGGAGGTTTTGTCGTTTAGGAGTACGCGCAGGCGGTTTTCTACGCAAGTGATAGCTGGAAGATGGAGTATCTTGTATTGGGTCTATGGTCGAAGGCTCACAGTTCTGGTTTCGTCCTCCGACATCGTCGTTGAAGGAAATATGCACTAGAGGCAATAATAAAATTGTTATTTATATTTCCTTATATCGTGATAAATGTTTATTATTCATGCTAGAATTATATTAACCGGAAACTTAGTACATGTGTGAATACATAGACAAACAGAGTGTCCTAGTATGCCTCTACTTGACTAGCCCGTTAATCAAAGATAGTTAAGTTTTCTAGCCATGGACATGTGTTGTCATTTGATGAACGGAATCACATCATTAGAGAATGATGTGATGGACAAGACCTATCCGTTAGCTTAGCACTATGATCGTTTAGTTTATTTGCTATTGCTTTCTTTAGGACTTACACATGTTCCTATGACTATGAGATTATGCAACTCCCGGATACCAGAGGAACACTTAGTGTGCTATCAAACGTCACAACGTAACTGGGTGATTATAAAGATGCTCTACAGGTGTCTCCGATGGTGTTTGTTGAGTTGGCATAGATCGAGATTGGGATTTGTCACTCCGATTGTCAGAGAGGTATCTCTGGGCCCTCTCGGTAATGCACATCACTATAAGCCTTGCAAGCAATGTGACTAATGAGTTAGTTGCGGGATGATGCATTATGGAACGAGTAAAGAGACTTGCCGGTAACGAGATTGAACTAGGTATGATGATACCGACGATCGAATCACGGGCAAGTAACATACTGATGACAAAGGGAACAGCGTATGTTGTTATGCGGTTTGACCGATAAAGATCTTTGTAGAATATGTAGGAGCCAATATGAGCATCCAAGTTCCGCTATTGGTTATTGACCAGAGATGTGTCTCGCTCATGTCTACATAGTTCTCGAACCCGTAGGTCCGCAAGCTTAACGTTCGATGACGATTTGTATTATGAATTATGTGATTTGATGTACCGAAGGTTGTTCGGAGTCCCGGATGAGATCACGGACATGAAGAGGAGTCTCGAAATGGTTGAGACATAAAGATCGATATATTGGAAGGCTATATTCAGACATCAGAATGGTTCCGAGTGATTCGGGTATTTTTCGGAGTACCGGAGAGTTGCGGGAATTCACCGGGGGAAGTAGTGGGCCATCATGGGCCTTGTGTGAGAGAGAGGGGAGAGGGCCCTAGGGATGGCCACGCGCCCCCTTGAGGAGTCCGAATTGGACTGGGAGGGGGCGGCGCCCCCCTTCCTTTCCTTCTCCCTCTCTCCCTTCCCCCTCTCTTCCCTTGTTGGAAACCTACTATGAATAGGATTCCTATTCCTAGTAGGAATCCTACTTGGGGCGCGCCCTATGAGGGCCGGCCGGCCTCCCCCCCTTGCTCCTTTATATACGGGGGCAGGGGGCATCCTAGGACACACAAGTTGACAGTTGTCTTAGTCGTGTGCGGTGCCCCCCTCCACAGATTTCCACCTCGGTCATATCGTTGTAGAGTTTAGGCGAAGCCCTGCATCGGTAAATTCATCATCACCATCACCACACCGTTGTACTGACGAAACTCTCCCTCGGCCTCAGCTAGATCAAGAGTACGAGGGACGTCACCGAGCTGAACGTGTGCAGATAGCAGAGGTGTCGTGCGTTCGGTACTTGGATCGGTTGGATCGCGAAGACGTTCGACTACATCAACCGCGTTACAAAACACTTTCACTTTCGGTCTACGAGGGTACGTGGACACTCTCTCCCCTCTCATTGATATGCTTCTCCTAGATAGATCTTGCGTGATCGTAGGCAAAAAAATTGAAATACTACGTTCCCCAACAGTGGCACCCGAGCCAGGTCTATGCGTAGATGTTATATGCACGAGTAGAACACAAAGGAGTTGTGGGCGTGGGTATATACATATTGCTTGCCGTCACAAGTTGATTCTTGATTCAGCGGTATTGTTGGATGAAGTAGCTCAGACCGACATTATGCGTACGCTTACGCGAGACTGGTTCTACCGACGTGCTTCGCACACATGTGGCTGGTGGGTGTCAGTTTCCCCAACTTTAGTTGAATCGGATTCAATGAACAGGGTTCTTTCTGAAGATCAAACAGCAATCACTATACCGCGTTGTGGTTTTTGATGCGTAGGTAAGAACGGTTCTTGCTCAGCCCATAGCAGCCATGTAAAATTTGGAACAAGAAAGTAGAAGACGTCTAACTTGTTTTTGCAGGGCATGTTGTGATGTGATATAGTCAAGACATGATGCTAAATTTTATTGTATGAAATGATCATGTTTTGTAACACAGTTATCGGCAACTGGCAGGAGCCATATGGTTGTCGCTTTATTGTATGAAATGCAATCGCCATGTAATTGCTTTACTTTATCACTAAGCAGTAGCGATAGTCATCGAGGCAATAGTTGGCGAGACAGAAACGATGCTTCGATGGGGATCAAGCTGTCAAGCCGGTGACGATGGTGATCATGACAGTGCTTTGGAGATGGAGATCAAATGCACAAGATGATGATGGCCATATCATATCATTTATATTGATTGCATGTGATGTTTATCCTTTATGCATCTTATTTTGCTTAGTTAGGCGGTAGCATTATAAGATGATCTCTCACTAAATTTCAAGGTATAAGTGTTCTCCCTAAGTATGCACTATTGGTACAGTTCGTCGTTCCGAGACACCACGTGATGATCGGGTGTGATAAGATCTATGTTCACATACAACGGGTGCAAGACAGTTTTGCACATGCAGAATACTCGGGTTAAACTTGACGAGCCTAGCATATGCAGATATGGCCTCGGAACACTGAGACCGAAAGGTCGAGCGTGAATCATATAGTAGATATGATCAACATAGTGATGTTCACCATTGAAAACTACTCCATCTCACGTGATGATCGGACATGGTTTAGTTGATATGGATCACGTGATCACTTAGATGATTAGAGGGATGTATATCTAAGTGGGAGTTCTTAAGTAATATGATTAATTGAACTTCAATTTATCATGAACTTAGTCCTGATAGTATTTGCATATCTATGTTGTAGATCAATTGCTCGCGTATAGCTTCTCCGTTCTATTTATGGTATGTTCCTAGAGAATACTATGTTGAAAGATGTTAGTAGCAATGATGCGACTAGCTCTGTGATCTGAGGATATATTATCCTTATTGCTACACAGAAGAATTATGTCCTTGATGCACCGCTAGGTGACGGACCTTTTGCAGGATCAGATGCAGATGTTATAAACGTTTGACAAGCTCGGTATGATGACTACTTGATAGTTTAGTGCGCCATTCTTTACGGCTTAGAACCGGGACTTCAAAAATGTTTTGAACGCCACGGAGCATATGAGATGTTCCAAGAGCTGAAATTGGTATTTCAGACTCATGCTCGTGTTAAGAGGTATGAGACCTCTGACAAGTACTTTGCCTACAAGATGGAGGAGAATAGCTCAGCTAGTGAGCATGTGCTCGGAATGTCTGAGTACTACAATCACTTGAATCAATGTGGAAGTTAATTTTCCAGATAAGATAGTGATTGACAGAGTTCTCTAGTCACTATCACCAAGTTGCTAGAACTTCGTGATGAACTATAATATGGAAGGGATAACGGAAATGATTCCCAAGCTCTTCGCGATGCTGAAATTGGCGAAGGTAGAAATCAAGAAAAAGCATCAAGTGTTGATGGTTGACAAGACCACTAGTTTCAAGTAAAAGGGCAAGGGAAAGAAAGGGAACTTCAAGAAGAATGGCAAGCAAGTTGCCACTCCCATGATGAAGCCCAAAGCTAGACCCAAGCCTGAAACTGAGTGCTTCTACTGCAAAGGAAATGGTCACTGGAAGTGGAACTGCCCTAGATACTTGGCGGATAAGAAGGATGGAAAAGTGAACAAAGGTATATTTGATATACATGTTATTGATGTGTACTTTACTAGTGATTATAGCAACCCCTCGGTATTTGATACTGGTTCAGTTGCTAAGAGTAGTAACTCAAAACGGGAGTTGCAAAAATAAACCGAGACTAGTTAAGGGCGAGGTGATGATGTGAGTTGGAAGTGATTTCAAGGTTGATAAGATCACCATCGCACACTCCCTTTATCTTCGGGATTAGTGTTAAACCAAAAATAAATGTTATTTGGTGTTTGCGTTGAGCATAAATATGATTGGATCATATTTATTGCAATACGGTTATTCATTTAAGTCAAAGAATAATTGTTGTTCTATTTACATGAATAAAACCTTCTATGGTCATACACTCAATATAAATGGTTTATTGAATTTCGATCGTAGTGATACACATATTCATAATATTGAAGCCAAAATATGAAAAGTTAATAATGATAGTGCAACTTATATGTGGCACTGCGGTTTAGGTCATATTGGTGTAAAGCGCATGAAGAAACTCCATGCCATGGACTTTTAGAATCACTTGATGCTTGCGAACCATGCCTCATGGGCAAGATGACTAAGACTCCGTTCTTCGGAACAATGGAGCGAGCAACAGACTTGTTGGAAATAATACATACTGATGTGTGCGGTCCAATGAGTGTTGAGGCTCGCAGTGGGTATCTTTATTTTCTGACCTTCACAGATGATTTAACCATATATGGGTATATCCACTTAATGAAACATAAGTCTGAAACATTTGAAAAGTTCAAAGAATTTCAGAGTGAAGTTGAGAATCATCGTAACAAGAAAATAAAGTTTCTATGATCTGATCACAGAGGTGAATATTTGAGTTACGAGTTTGGTCTTCATTTGAAACAATGTGGAATAGTTTCGCAACTCACGCCACCTAGAACACCACAGCGTAATGGTGTGTCTGAATGTCGTAACCGTACTTTATTAGATATGGTGCGATCTATGATGTCTCTTACTGATTTACCACTATCATTTTAGGGGTTATGCATTAGAGACAGCTGCATTCACGTTAAATAGGGCACCGTCTAAAATCCGCTGAGACGACACCATATGAACTATGGTTTAGCAAGAAACCTAAGATGTCGTTTCTTAAAGTTTGGGTTGTGATGCTTATGTGAAAAAGTATGAAACTGATAAACTCGAACCCAAATCGGAGAAGTGCGTCTTCACAGGATACCCAAAAAGAAACTGTTGGGTACACCTTCTATCACAGATCCGAAGGCAAGATATTTGTTGCTAAGAATGGATCCTTTCTAGAGAAGGAGTTTATCTCGAAAGAAGTGAGTGGGAGGAAAGTAGAACTTGATGAGGTAATTGTACCTTCTCCCGAATTGGAAAGTAGTTCATCGTAGAAATCAGTTCCAGTGATGCCTACACCAATTAGTGAGGAAGTTAATGATGATGATCATGAAACTTCAGATCAAGTTACTACCGAACCTCGTAGGTCAACCGGAGTACGTTCCGCACCAGAGTGGTACGGTAATCCTGTTTTGGAAGTCATGTTACTATACCATGACAAACATATGAACTATGAGGAAGCGATGATGAGCCCAGATTCCACAAAATGGCTTAAGGCCATGAACTCTGAGATGGGATCCATGTATGAGAACAAAGTATGGACTTTGATTGACTTGCCCGTTGATCGATGAGCCATTCAGAATAAATGGATCTTCGAGAGGAAGACGGACGCTGATAGTACTGCTACTATCTACAAAGCTTGAATTGTCGTAAAAAGGTTTTCGACAAGTTCAAGGTGTTGACTACGATGAGAATTTGTCACTCATATCGATGCTTAAAAGTCCATCCGAATCATGTTAGCAGTTGCCGCATTTTATGAAAATCTGGCAAATGGATATCAAAACTACATTCCATAATGCATTTATTAAAGAAGAGTTTTATATGATGCAACCAGAAGGTTTTGTCAATCCTAAAGGTGTTAACAAAGTGTGCAAGCTCCAGCGATCCATCTATGGACTGGTGCAAACATCTCGGAGTTAGAATATACGCTTTGATAAGTTGATCAAAGCATATAGTTTTATACAGACTTGTGGTGAAGCCTGTATTTACAAGAAAGTGAGTGGAAGCACTACAACATTTCTGATAAGTATATGTGAATGACATATTTTTGATCGGAAATAATGTAGAATTTTCTGGAAAAGCATAAAGGAGTGTTTGAAAGGAGTTCTTCAAAGAAAGACCTCGGTGAAGCTACTTACATATTGAGCACCAAGATCTATAGAGATAGATCAAGACGCTTGATATATTTTTAATAAGTGCATACCTTGACAAGATTTTGAAGTAGTTCAAAATAGAACAGTCAAAGAAGGAGTTCTTGCCTGTGTTGCAAGGTGTGAAGTTGAGTAAAGACTCAAAACCCGACCATGGTAGAAAATAGAAAAAGAATGAAAAGTCATTCCCTATGCCTTAGTCATAGGTTCTATAAAGTATGCAATCCTGTGTACCAGACCTATTGCCTACCTCACCATTAGTTTGGCAAGAGGGTACAATAGTGATCCAGGAGTGGATCACTGGACAGCGGTCAAAAATATCCTTAGTGGAATAAGGAAATTTTTCTTGGTTATGGAGGTGACAAAGAGTTCGTCGTAAAGAGTTACATCGATGCAAGCTTTGACACCGATCTGGATGACTCTAAGTCTCGATCTAGATACAAATTGAACGTGGGAGCAATTAGCTAGAGTAGCTCCGTCCAAAGCATTGTAGACATAGAAAATTTGCAAAATACATACGGCTCTGAATGTGGCAGACCCGTTGACTAAATTTCTCTTACAAGCAAAACATGATCACTCTTTGAGTGTTAATCACATAGCGATGTGAACTAGATTATTGACTCTAGTAAACCCTTTAGGTGTTAGTCACATGGAGATGTGAACTAATCACATAAAGATGTGAACTGTTGGTGTTATCACATGACGATGCGTACTGGTTCAGGAGTTAAATTGTTCCAATACTGGTTGTTCTAACACTAAACCCTAGTGAAGGAAATATGCCCTAGAGGCAATGATAAAGTTGTTATTTATATTTCCTTATATCATGATAAATGTTTATTATTCATGCTAGAATTGTATTAACCGGAAACTTAGTACATGTGTGAATACATAGACAAACAGAGTGTCCCTCGTATGCCTCTACTTGACTAGCTCGTTAATCAAAGATGGTTAAGTTTCCTAGCCATGGACATTTGTTGTCATTTCATGAATGGGATCACATCATTAGAGAATGATGTGATGGACAAGACCCATCTGTTAGCTTAGCACTATGATCGTTTAGTTTATTTGCTATTGCTTTCTTCATGACTTATACATTGACTATGAGATTATGCAACTCCCGAATACCGTAGGAACACTTAGTGTGCTATCAAACGTCACAACGTAATTGGGTGATTATAAAGATGATCTACAGGTGTCTCTGATGGTGTTTGTTGAGTTGGCATAGATCGAGATTGGGATTTGTCACTCCGATTGTCGGAGAGGTATCTCTGGGCCCTCTCGGTAATGCACATCACTATAAGCCTTGCAAGCAATGTGACTAATGAGTTAGTTGCGGGATGATGCATTACGGAACGAGTAAAGGGACTTGCCGGTAACGAGATTGAACTAGGTATGATGATACTGACGATCGAACCTCAGGCAAGTAACATACCGATGACAAAGGGAACAACGTATGTTGTTATGCGGTTTGATCGATAAAGATCTTCGTAGAATATGTAGGAGCCAATATGAGCATCCAGGTTCCACTATTGGTTATTGACCAGAAATGTGTATCGGTCATGTCTACATAGTTCTCGAACCCGTAGGGTCCGCACGCTTAACGTTCGATGACGATTTGTATTATGAGTTATGTGATTTGATGTACCGAAGGTTGTTTGGAGTCCCGGATGAGATCACGGACATGACGAGGAGTCTCAAAATGGTTGATACGTCTCCAACATATCTACAATTTTTGATTGCTCCATGCAATTATATTACCTATTTTGGATGTCAATGGGCTTTATTTTACACTTTTATATCATTTTTTGGACTAACCTACTAACTAGAGGCCCAGCCCAAATTGCTGTTTTTTGCCTATTTTAGGGGTTCGAAGAAAAGGAGTATCAAACGGAGTCCAAACGGAATGAAACCTTCGGGAACGTGATTTTCTCAACAAACGTGATCCAGGAGACTTGGAGTGGGCGTCAAGAAACAACGGAGGAAGCCACGAGGCAGGGGGCACGCCTACCCCCTGGGCGCGCCCTCCACCCTCATGGGCCCCCGTTTCTCCACCGACGTACTTATTCCTCCTATATATATCCACATATCCCCCAAACATCCAGGATCACCACGAAAACCTAATTCCACTGCCGCAACCTTATGTACCCGAGAGATCCCATCTTGGGGCCTTTTCCGGAGCTCCGCCAGAGGGGGCATTGATCACGGAGGGCCTCTACATCAACTCCATGGCCTCTCCGGTGATGTATGAGTAGTTTACTTCATACCTACGGGTCCATAGTTATTAGCTAGATGGCTTCTTCTCTCTCTTTGGATCTCAATACAAAGTTCTCCTCGATCTTCTTGGAGATCTATTCGATGTAATCTTCTTTTGCGGTGTGTTTGTCGAGATCCGATGAATTGTGAGTTTATGATCTAGTTTATCTATGAACCATATTTGATTCTCCTCTGAATTATTTTATGTATGATTGGTTTATCTTTGCAGGTCTCTTCGAATTATAGGTTTGGTTTGGCCTACTAGATTGATCTTTCTTGCAATGGGAGAAGTGCTTAGCTTTGGGTTCAATCTTGCGGTGCTCGATCCCAGTGACAGAAAGGGAAACAACACGTATTGTATTGTTGCCATCGAGGATAAAAAGATGGGGTTTATATCATATTGCATGAGTTTATCCCTCTACATCATGTCATCTTACTTAAAGCATTACTTTGTTCTTATGAACTTAATACTCTAGATGCATGCTGGATAGCGGTCGATGTGTGGAGTAATAGTAGTAGATGCAGAATCGTTTCGGTCTACTTGTCACGGACATGATGCCTATATACATGATCATACCTAGATATTCTCATAACTATGCTCAATTCTATCAATAGCTCGACAGTAATTCGTTTACCCACCGTAATACTTATGCTCTTGAGAGAAGCCACTAGTGAAACCTATGGCCCCCGGGTCTATCTTCCATCATATTAATCTTCCAACACTTAGTTATTTCCTTTGCCGTTTATTTTGCTTTGCTTCTTTATTTCTCTTTATCATAAAAATACCAAAAATATTATCTTATCATATCTTTCAGATCTCACTCTCATAAGTGACCGTGAAGGGCTTGACAACCCCTTTATCACGTTGGTTGCGAGGTTCTTATTTGTTTGTGTAGGTGCGTGGGACTTGAGCGTGATCTCCTACTGGATTGATACCTTGGTTCTCAAAAACTGAGGGAAATACTTACGCTACTTTGCTGCATCACCCTTTCCTCTTCAAGGGAAAACCAACGCAGTGCTCAAGAGGTAGCAAGAAGGATTTCTGGCACCGTTGCCGGGGAGATTCGCGCCAAGTCAAGTCAAGATTTGACTCCCAACAACAAGTCATTTCTGGCGCCATTACCAAGTCAAGACATACCAAGTACCCATCACAAACTCTTATCCGTCGCATTACATTATTTGCCATTTGCCTCTCATTTTCCTCTCCCCCACTTCACCCTTGCTGTTTTATTCGCCCTCTCTCTCTGTTCCCTTCTCTTTCCCTATTTGCCTCTTTTGCCTGTTTCTTGTTTGCTTGTGTGTTGGATTGCTTGCTTGTCACGATGGCTCAAGATAATACTAAATTGTGTGACTTTGCCCATACCAACAACAATGATTTTCTTAGCACTCCAATTGCTCCTCTTATCGATGCTGAATCTTGTGAAATTAATGTTACTTTGTTGAATCTTGTCATGAAAGATCAATTCGCCGGCCTTCCTAGTGAAGATGCCACTACCCATCTAAACAACTTTGTTGATTTGTGTGATATGCAAAAGAAGAAAGATGTGGATAATGATATTGTTAAATTAAAGCTATTTCCATTTTCGCTTACAGATCGTGCTAAAGCTTGGTTTTCGTCTTTTCCTAAAAATAATATTGATTCATGGAATAAGTGCAAAGATGCTTTTATCTCTAATTATTTTCCTCCCGCTAAGATCATCTCTCTTAGAAATGATATTATGAATTTTAAGCAACTTGATCATGAACATGTTGCACAATCTTGGGAGAGGATGAAATTAATGATATGTAATTGCCCTACACATGGTTTGAATCTTTGGATGAATATACAAAACTTTTATGCCGAATTGAATTTTGCTTCTAGAAATCTTTTAGATTCAGCCGCGGGGGGCACTTTTATGGAAATCACTTTAGGAGAAGCTACTAAACTCCTAGATAATATTATGGTTAATTATTCTCAATGGCACACCGAAAGATCTACTAATAAAAAAAGTGCATGCAATTGAATAGATTAATGTTTTGAGTGGAAACATGGATGAACTTATGAAATTGTTTGCTAATAAGTTTGCTCCTAGTGATCCTAATGATATGCCTTTGTCTACCTTGATTGATAATAATAATGAATCTATGGATGTGAATTTTGTTGGTAGGAACAATTTTGGTAATAACGCGTATAGAGGTAATTTTAATTCTAGGTCGTTTCCTAGTAATTCCTCTAATAATTTTGGTAATTCCTACAACAATTCCTATGGAAATTATAATAAGATGCCCTCTGATTTTGAATCTAGTATTAAAGAATTTATTACTTCACAAAAGAGTTTCAATGCTTTGATTGAAGAAAAATTGCTTAAGATTGATGAGTTGGCTAGGAACTTTGATAGAATTTCTCTTGATGTTGATTCTTTGAAACTTAGATCTATTCCACCTAAGCATGATATCAATGAGTGTCTCAAAGCCATGAGAATTTCCATTGATGAGTGCAAAGAAAGAACCGCTAGGATGCGTGCTATGAAAGATTGCTTTGTGAAAGCCTGGACTTCTAGTTTTCATGATAATAAAGATGGAGATCTAAAAGTTATTGATGTTTCTACTATTAAATCTTTGTTTTGCAATATGAATCTTGATAATGATGGGACTGAAGATGAGCCACCTTTACCTACAAGGTGTTCCAAAAATTCGGAGTTTTTAGATCTTGATGCAAAAATTGTTAAAAGTGGGATTGAAGAGGTCAAAACTTTAAATATCAATGAACCCACTATTTTGGACTTCAAGGAATTTAATTATGATAATTTCTCTTTGATAGATTGTATTTCCTTGTTGCAATTTGTGCTAAATTCTCCTCATGCTTATAGTCAAAATAAAGCTTTTACTAAACATATCATTGATGCTTTGATGCAATCTTATGAAGAAAAACTTGAGTTGGAAGTTTCTATCCCTAGAAAACTTTATGATGAGTGGGAACCTACAATAAAAATTAAAATTAAAGATCATGAGTGCTATGCTTTGTGTGATTTGGGTGCTAGTGTTTCCACGATTCCAAAAACTTTGTGTGATTTGCTAGGTTTCCATGATTTTGATGATTGTTCTTTAAACTTGCACCTTGCGGATTCCACTATTAAGAAACCTATGGGAAGAATTAATGATGTTCTTATTGTTGCAAATAGGAACTATGTGCCCGTAGATTTCATTGTTCTTGATATAGATTGCAATCCTTCATGTCCTATTATTCTTGGTAGACCTTTCCTTAGAACGATTGGTGCAATTATTGATATGAAGGAAGGGAATATTAGATTCCAATTTCCGCTAAGGAAAGGCATGGAACACTTCCCTAGAAATAAAATTAAATTACCATATGAATCTATTATGAGAGCCACTTATGGATTGCCTACCAAAGATGGCAATACCTAGATCTATCTTCGCTTTTATGCCTAGCTAGGGGCGTTAAAGGCAGCCCAATTTTATTTTTATTCCTTGATTTTTGCTCATGTTTACTAATAAATAATTTATCTAGCCTATGTTTTGGTTGTGTTTTTTGTGTTTAATTTGTGTTTGTGCCAAGTAGAACCGTTGGGAAGACTTGGGGAAAGTCTTTTTGATCTTGCTGTAAAAAAACTGAAACTTTAGCGCTCATGAGAATCGCTGCCATTTTTACTTGGAAAGTGCTATTTAGTTAATTCTTTTTGAATATGATTAATAGATAAATTCCTCACGTCTAGTAATTTATTTTAGAATTTTTGGGGTTCCAGAAGTTGCGTTAGCTACAGATTACTACAGACTGTTCTGTTTTTGACAGATTCTGTTTTTCTTGTGTTGTTTGCTTATTTTGATGAATCTATGGCTAGTAAAAGAGTTTATAAACCATAGAGAAGTTGGAATACAGTAGCTTTAACACCAATATAAATTAATAATGAGTTAATTACGGTACCTTGAAGTGGTGTTTTGTTTTCTTTCGCTAACGGAGCTCACAAGATTTTCTATTTTGAGTTTGGTATTGTGAAGTTTTCAAGTTTTGGGTAAAGATTTGATGGATTATGGAACAAAGAGTGGCAAGAGCCTAAGCTTGGGGATGCCCATGGCACCCCAAGGTAAAATTCAAGGACACCAAAAAGCCTAAGCTTGGGATGCCCCGGAAGGCATCCCCTCTTTCGTCTTCGTCTATCGGTAACTTTACTTGGAGCTATATTTTTATTCACCACATGATATGTGTTTTGCGTGGAGCGTCTTGTATGATTTGATTCTTTGATTTTTAGTTTACCACAATCCTCCTTTCTGTACACACCTTTTGAGAGAGACTCACATGATTTGAAATTTATTAGAATATTCTATGTGCTTCACTTATATCTTTTGAGCTATATAGTTTTTGCTCTAGTGCTTCACTTATATCTTTTAGAGCACGGTGGTGGATTTGTTTTATAGAAACTATTGTTCTCTCATGCTTCACTTATATTATTTTGATAGTCCTTTAGAACAACATGGAAATTTGCTATAATATAAAAACTTCCATAGAAGTGCATTGAATACTATGAGAAGTTTGATACTTGATAATTGTTTTGAGATATGGAGATGGTGATATTAGAGTCATGCTAGTTCAGTAGTTGTGAATTTGAGAAATACTTGTGTTGAAGTTTGTGATTCCTGTAGCATGCACGTATGGTGAACAATTATGTGATGAAGTCGGAGCATGATTTATTTATTGATTATCTTCCTTATGAGTGGCGGTCGGGGACGAGCGATGGTCTTTTCCTACCAATCTATCCCCTAAGGAGCATGCGCGTAATACTTTGTTTTGATAACTAATAGATTTTTACAATAAGTATGTGAGTTCTTTATGACTAATGTTGAGTCCATGGATTATACGCACTCTCACCCTTCCACCATTGCTAGCCTCTCTAGTATCGCGCAACTTTCACCGGTACCATAAACCCACCATATACCTTCCTCAAAACAGCCACCATACCTACCTATTATGGCATTTCCATAGCCATTACGAGATATATTGCCATGCAACTTTCCATCGTTCCGTTATTATGACACGCTTCATCATTGTCATATTGCTGGCATGATCATGTAGTTGACATTGTATTTGTGGCAAAGCCACCGTTCATAATTCTTCATACATGTCACTCATGCATCATTGCACATCCCGGTACACCGTCGGAGGCATTCACATAGAGTCATATTTTGTTCTAAGTATTGAGTTGTAATTCTTGAGTTGTAAGTAAATAAAGTGTGATGATCATCATTATTAGAGCATTGTCCCAAGTGAGGAAAGGATGATGGAGACTATGATTCCCCCATAAGTCGGGATGAGACTCTGGACGAAAAAAAGGCCAAAAAGAAAAAAATGAGAGAAAAAGAGAGAAGGGACAATGCTACTATCCTTTTTCCACACTTGTGCTTCAAAGTAGCACCATGTTCTTCATATAGATAGTCTCCTATGATATCACTTTCATATACTAGTGGTAATTTTTCATTATAGAACTTGGCTTGTATATTCCAATGATGGGCTTCCTCAAAATGCCCTAGGTCTTCGCGAGCAAGCAAGTTGGCTGCACACCCACTTAGTTTCTTTTGTTGAGCTTTCATATACTTATAGCTCTAGTGCATCCGTTGCATGGAAATCCCTACTCACTCACATTGATATCTATTAATGGGCATCTCCATAGCTCGTTGATATGCCTAGTTGATGTGAGACTATCTTCTTCTTTTTGTCTTCTCCACAACCACCTTTCTATTCCACCATAGTGCTATATACATGGCTCACGCTCATATATTGCGTGAAGATTGAAAAACTTTGAGAACATCAAAAGTATGAAACAATTGCTTGGCTTGTCATCGGGGTTGTGCATGATTTAAATATTTTGTGTGGTGAAGATAGAGCATAGCCAGACTATATGATTCTGTAGGGATAACTTTCTTTGCCATGTTATTTTGAGAAGACATAATTGCTTAGTTAGTATGCTTGAAGTATTACTATTTTTATGTCAATATTAAAATTTTATCTTGAATCTTTTGGATCTGAACAATCATGCCACAATAAAGAAAAATTACATTGAGAAATATGTTACAATGCATTCCACATCAAGAATTCTTCTTTTATCATTTACCTACTCGAGGACGAGCAGGAATTAATTTTGGGGATGCTTGATACGTCTCCAACGTATCTATAATTTTTGATTGCTCTATGCTATTATATTATCTATTTTGGATGTCAATGGGCTTTATTTTACACTTTTATATCATTTTTGGGACTAACCTACTAACCGGAGGCCCAGCCCAAATTGCTGTTTTTTTGCCTATTTTTTAGGGTTTCGAAGAAAAGGAATATCAAATGGAGTCCAAATGGAATGAAACCTTCGGGAACGTGATTTTGTCAACAAACATGATCCAGGAGACTTGGAGTGGGCGTCAAGAAACAACGGAGGAAGCCACGAGGCAGGGGGTGCGCCTACCCCCCTGGGCGCGCCCTCCACCCTCGTGGGACCGTCGTTGCTCCACCGACGTACTTCTTCCTCCTATATATATCCACGTATCCCCCAAACATCCAGGAGCGCCACGAAAACCTAATTCCACCGCAACCTTCTGTAACCGAGAGATCCCATCTTGGGGCCTTTTCCGGAGCTCCGCCGGAGGGGGCATTGATCACGGAGGGCCTCTACATCAACTCCATGGACTCTCCGGTGATGTGTGAGTAGTTTACTTCAGACCTATGGGTCCATAGTTATTAGCTAGATGGCTTCTTCTCTCTCTTTGGATCTCAATAAAAAGTTCTCCTCGGACTTCTTGGAGATCTATTCGATGTAATCTTCTTTTGCGGTGTGTTTGTCGAGATCCGATGAATTGTGGGTTTATGATCCAGTTTATCTATGAACAATATTTGATTCTCCTCTGAATTCTTTTATGTATGATTGGTTTATCTTTGCAAGTCTCTTCGAATTATCAGTTTGGTTTGACCTACTAGATTGATCTTTCTTGCAATGGGAGAAGTGCTTAGCTTTGGGTTCAATCTTGCGGTGCTCGATCCCAGTGACAGAAAGGGAAACAACACGTATTGTATTGTTGCCATCGAGGATAAAAAGATGGGGTTTACATCATATTGCATGACTTTATCCCTCTAAAGCATGTCATCTTACTTAAAGCATTACTCTGTTCTTATGAACTTAATACTCTAGATGCATGCTGGATAGCGGTCGATGTGTGGAGTAATAGTAGTAGATGAAGAACCGTTTCGGTCTACTTGTCGCGGACGTGATGCCTACATACATGATTATACCTAGATATTCTCATAACTATGCTCAATTCTATCAATTGCTCAACAGTAATTCGTTTACCCACCGTAATACTTATGCTCTTGAGAGAAGACACTAGTGAAACCTATGGCCCCGAGTCTATCTTTCATCATATTAATCTTCCAACACTTAGTTATTTCCTTTGCCGTTTATTTTACTTTGCATCTTTATTTCTCTTTATCATAAAAATACCAAAAATATTATCTTATCATATCTATCAGATCTCACTCTCATTAGTGACCGTGAAGGGCTTGACAACCCCTTTATCGCGTTGGTTGTGAGGTTCTTATTTGTTTGTGTAGGTGCGTGGGACTTGAGTGTGATCTCCTACTGGATTGATACCTTGGTTCTCAAAAACTGAGGGAAATACTTACGCTACTTTGCTGCATCACCCTTTCCTCTTCAAGGGACAACCAACGCAGTTCTCAAGAGGTAGCAATGGTCGAGACATAAAGATTGATATATTGGAAGGCTATATTCAGACATCGAAAAGGTTCCGAGTGATTCGGGTATTTTTCGGAGTACCGGAGAGTTACGATAATTCGTCGGGGGAAGTAGTGGGCCATCATGGGCCTTGTGAGAGAGAGAGGAGAGGGCCCTAGGGCTGGCCGCGCGCCCCCCTTGAGGAGTCCGAATTGGACTAGGAGGGGGCGGCACCCCCTCCCTTTCCTTCTCCCTCTCTCCATCTCCTTCCTTCCCCCTCTATTCCCTTGTTGGAAACCTACTAGGAATAGGATTCCTATTCCTAGTAGGAATCCTACTTGGGGCGCGCCCTATGAGGGCCGGCCGGCCTTCCCCCTTGCTCCTTTATATACGGGGGTAAGGGAACCCTAGGACACACAAGTTGACAGTTGTCTTAGCCGTGTGCGGTGCCCCCCTCCACAGATTTCCACCTCGGTCATATTGTTGTAGAGCTTAGGCGAAGCCCTGCGTCAGTAACTTCATCATCACCGTAACCACGCCGTCGTGCTGACGAAACTCTCCCTCGGCCTCAGCTGGATCAAGAGTACAAGGGACGTCATCGAGCTGAACGTGTGCAGACAGCGGAGGTGCCGTGTGTCCGGTACATGGATCGGTTGGATCGCAAAGACGTTCGACTACATCAACCGCGTTACTAAACGCTTCCGCTTTCATTCTACGAGGGTACGTGGACACACTCTCCCTGCTCGTTGCTATGCTTCTCCTAGATAGATCTTGCATGATCGTAGGCAAAAATTTGAAATACTATGTTCCCCAACAGTCATCATGCGGGGTTGTCAGTTCTGAAGTTCGATGGTGTAAGGGCATATTTATCCCTGAGTAGTTTTGGTGATTAATGACAATGCCTTTGCGGACTAATCATGTGCATTGAGCGTTTCAGACATATCATGACTAGGCACAGGACGATTTGGTGCCTTTCCTTTGGCTCTTTGGAGCATCCTCCGTTTTTTCCGTGTCATTGCAAAATGAAGGATTCCTAGTGTTGCTGATCTGGGGCATGCGGTAGTACTGCTCTCCCGAGCGGTAGTACCGCAGAGCCTTGCGGTAGTACCGGTCGTATGCGCGATAGTACCACAGGTACTCACGGTAGTACCGCTCCTCAGGCCAGGCTCAGCCGCTTGAGCAGTTGTAGGGGCGGATGTAATTTTTTACATGCGCGCCCTACGCGGTAGTACCGCCCCATGGGCGTGGTAGTGTCGTGAGCCCTGGCCTAGCATAGCGACATGAGCGGAAGTAGGGGCGGATGTAATTTTTTACATCCGCACCCTACGCGGTAGTACCACTTGCAAGGTGCAGTACTACCGTGTCGGATTTTTGCACCGATCCCAACTTAGCGGAAGTTTCCACGGATGTATTTTTATATGTCCGTGCCTTCCCAAACCTGGTCTATCCCTGCCTTGCGGTAGTACCGCAAGGGGGGGGCGGTAGTACCACGCCAGCGGTTCTACCGTCCTCTGCTTCATCGCATCAGGGCTGATTTGGATTCTGCTGCATGGGCGGTAGTACCGCAGTGCGTTGCGGTAGTACAGTGTGCCCTAGCAGTAGTACCACGTCTCCGGTACGGTAGTACCGTGCATCGCAGGCTGAGTTGGTGGATAACGGTTGGATTTGTTCTCTTACTATAGAAGGGGAGTCTTCTTCTCTGAGTTGACCACCTCTTCCACCCCCAAGCTCCATTGTTGCTCTAAGCTCCATTTTCACCCGATCTCTTTCCCTAGCCGATCAAACTTGTTGATCTCCTAGGGATCGGTTAAGAAGGCCTAGATCTACACATCCACCAAGAGATATTTGATTCCCCCCACTAATCCCTCGCAGATCTTGTTACTCTTGGGTGTTTGAGCACCCTAGACGGTTGAGGTCATCACGGAGCCATACTCCATTGTGGTGAAGATTCGTGGTGTTGTTGGGAGCCTCCAATTAAGTTGGGGAGATTTCCCCAACCTTGTTTGTAAAGGTTCGGTCGCTGCCTTCAAGGGCACCAATAGTGGAATCACGACATCTCGCATTGTGTGAGGGCGTGAGGAGAATACGGTGGCCCTAGTGGCTTCTTGGGGAGCATTGTGCCTCCACACCGCTCCAACGGAGACGTACTTCCCCTCAAAGGGAAGGAACTTCGGTACCACATCCTCATCTTCACCGGCTCCACTCTTGGTTATATCCCAACTCAGCGGAAGTTGCCAACACTGTCGGATTTTTGCATATATCCCAACTCAGCGGAAGTTGCCATGGATGTATTTTGATATGTCCGTGCCTTCCCAAAATCTGGACTATCCCTGCCTTGCGGTAGTACCGCAAGGGGGAGCGGTAGTACCGCGCCAGCGGTTCTACCGCCCTCTGCTTCACTGCATCTGGGTTGTTCTGGTTTCTGCTGCACGGGCGGTAGTACCGCGGTGCCCTGCGGTAGTATCGTGTGCCCTTGCGGTAGTACCACGTCCCCGGCGCGGTAGTACCATGCTACGCAGGCTGAGTTGGTGGGTAACGGTTGGATTTGTTCTTCCACTATATAAGGGGTATCTTCTTCTCTGATTTGACCACCTCTTCCATCCCCAAGCTCCATTTTTGCTCCAAGTTCCATTTTCGCTCGATCTCTCTCCCTAGCCAATCAAACTTGTTGATTTTCTAGGGATTGGTTGAGAAGGCCCCGATCTACACTTCCACCAAGAGAAATGTGATTCCCCCCACTAATCCCTTGCGGATCTTGTTACTCTTCGGTGTTTGAGCACCCTAGATGGTTGAGGTCACCGTGGAGCCATATTCCATTGTGGTGAAGCTTCGTGGTGTCATTGGGAGACTCCAATTAAGTTGTGGAGATTGCTGCAACCTTCTTTGTAAAGGTCCGGTCGCCGCCTCCAAGGGAACCAATAGTGGAATCACGGCATCTCGCATTGTGTGAGGGTGTGAGGAGAATACGGTGGCCCTAGTGGCTTCTTGGGGAGCATTGTGCCTCCACACCGCTCCAACGGAGATGTACTTCCCCTCAAAAGGAAGGAACTTCGGTAACACATCCTCGTCTTCACCGGCTCCACTCTTGGTTATCTCGTGCCTTTACTTGTGCAAGCTTATTTGTGTTATATCCCTTGCTTGCTTGTGTGCTTGTTGTTGTTGCATCATATAGGTTGCTCACCTAGTTGCATATCTAGACAACCTACTTTGATGCAAAGTTTAAATTGGTAAAGAAAAGCTAAAAATTGTTAGTTGCCTATTCACCCCCCCCCCCCCCACTAGTCAACTATATCGATCCTTTCAATTGGTATCAGAGCCTCGTCTCTTTATTAAGGACTTTGTCGTCCAAAGAGTATGGTTGACACCATAGACGTTGAGGAGGAGCACCCTGGTGTGATTCCGTCCTCGTCTGCAGCCAACGGGGGAACCTTGGTCTCACGTGAGGAGTTCAATGTGGCTTTGGACACATTGAAAACTTCCATGACGACCGAGGTCAAAGGCATGCTTAAGAATTTTCTTGATGGCCTTAAATTGTCCACCACACCGTTGGAAGTGGTCGATCCCACTAACAAGGTGACGGATGCTAACTCCGACAAGGGGGAAGCTTATAGTGATAAAGTTCCTTTGTCTAGTGGCAAAAGTGGTAATGGCATCTTTGCCCATGTGGAACCTCCACTTACCTATGGAGGACCTATTCCCTCCACTCATTTAAATCATGTCGGTTCTCCTCCTAAGATTGTGAAAAATGAGGATTTTGACGCTTGGGTCTATCACTTTAAGCGTCATTTAAATCATGTTAATACTAACCTTTGGAGAATCATTGAGCAAGGTTTCTATCCGCATGACCGAAACAACTTCACCCCAAGAGAAGTCGCGGATCATCAATTCAATGAGAATGCTCTCTTCATCATCCAAGATGCAATTCCTTCTGAAGACATTGCGCATCTCCGACCGTTCACCATGGCAAAGGAAGCATGGCACCATGTTGTATCCCTTTACAAGGGAAGCGCAAGCATTCAATGCTCCAACTAAGAAGTGGTGCAAGATGAAGCCGATGAATTTGCAATGAATGAGGGTGAAGAACCTCGTGAGCTCTACTGGAGACTAACCACACTCGCGGTCTCACTCCGAGATCATGGGAGCAAGGATACAAATGACAATTGGATCAAGCAGAAGTTTCTCTAAGCCATGATGCCTTAACATAAGGCCATGTCCTCCGTCATTCGTCAAAGGCCGGACTTCCACACCTCGTCCTCAAGTGAAGTGTTGGATGAGTTTGTGGCAATGAGTATATTGGACAAGACCGCCGACAATGCGGTGTTACGTTCTCAAAGAGCAAAGAATCCCAACCTTGACTTGAAAGCCAAGGATAGTGTGGAAGCAGAGGAGTAAGATGAAGAAGAGGAGAGCAACCCCGAGGATACAAAATATGATTATGATGAGCACGTGGCTCTCGCTTCAAGACAATTTTGGAGCAAGAAGAACTCAAGGTCCAACTTCAACAAGAGCAACTCAAGTGGCGCCAAGAGCAAGAAATGTGTAAGGACTTGCTACAATTGTGGCAATGTGGGCCACTTTGTTGCGGAGTGCCCCTATGAGAAGAGGGAAGACAATGGTGGCAAGCTCATCCGGAAGGACAAGGCCAAGTCTTTCCCCAACAAGAACCAATTCACCAAGAAGGCTCCTCCCAAGGGATTGGTGGCACAAGAAGAGTACAATGAGGATGATGATGAAGACAGTGAGACGGTTGCAATGGCCTTCGTGGCCATTGCAACAACCCCACGGGCGTCCCTCTTTGATTCACCCAATGAGAACTTCACCGCCAAGTGTCTCATGGCTAAGGCCACCAACAAGGTAACCCCCAACATCAAAACTACCATCATTACTCATCCTTCTTTGACGGATTGCATTGATGAAAGTGGGGGTCCAACATGGAGGAAAATGAGTTTGAGTCTTTTATGAGTAAGCTTAAGGGTAAATCCAAGAAGCACTTCATTGCTCTCTTGGAACAACTTGGTAAAGCCAATGACATGATCGAGGCTCACGAAGACACCATCTCTGAGATGGAGGGGCGGAGTCGTGACTATGCCGATGAGATATCGGATCTCTCTAACGCTCTTGAGGAAGAGCTTGGTCATCGTTTGGCTCTTGAGGATTCATACAATGATGATCATGCTAAATTAAAGAAAGATCTTGATCATGCTCTTGTTGTGTCTTGTGTGCTAAATTCCGAGAAGGCCAAACTTGGTGTTGATCTTTCTAGACTCAAGGAGGAGTTTGATACCCTTGACAAGGCTTACAAGGCCTTGAAGAGTACTCATGCTAGTCTTAAAGAGTCTCATGATCAACTCCAAGTGAGGCTAACCAAGGAGAAAGCCACTTTTCCTCATATGGTTTTAATTGATAATGCAAATGCTACTGACCCTTGTTGTGAGCATGTGCATCTTGTTGAGGAGAATGCAAAGTTGAAGGAGCAACTTGAGAAAGGCCTTGTGTCGTGCATACAAGGTGATAAGAACCTCAACGATCTTTTGAGCAATCAAAAGGAAGTTGTGGCCAAGGAAGGGATTAGGTTTGCGCCCAAGTCCAAGAACAAGAAGAAGAATGACAAGGCCAAACGACCTCCTCCTCTCATGCAAACTTTTGTCAAAGAGGGAGAGGGTGCCTCTAAGGAGAAGAAGAACAATGTGAAGGGTGGTGGTGTCAAGAAGGGCAATGTCGCCCCTTCCAACAACGCCGGTGACTTTAACCCTTCCTATGTGTTATGCCGTGCTAGTGATGGGCATGCTTATGCTAAATTTGTTGGTTCTCCTTATGAGTACATTGAATGGTCTATTTGGGTTCCTAAGACCCTTATCACTAACATCAAAGGACCCATTACAAAATGGGTACCTAAAACCAAGCATTGATCTCTTGTAGGTGTTTGCTTCCGGTGGGGGATCATGGTTGCTCGATAGTGGAGCCACTAATCATATGACCGGAAGCAAGGACTTGGTGGTGGACGTGAAAAAGATTCCATCTATGCCCACCAATGTCGAGTGGGGTGATGCCTCGTCCTCTAAGGTATTGGGTCTTGGCAAGGTTGTCATTTCTCATGATCTCACCATCGAGAAGGTCATGCTTGTTGAGTCCCTTGCATACAATTTACTTTCAGTTCGTCAACTTGCAATCATGGGCTTTGCCACCTTATTTGATATTGATACTGTGGCCCTCTTGTGGAGCAAGACTCTTAAAGTAGCCTTTGTTGGGCATGTCTAGAATAGTCTCTATGTGATTAACTTTTCGGAGCGACCCACTAAGACCGCGACATGCCTAATGGCTAAAGTTGACGTGGGATGGCTTTGGCATCGCCGTTTAGCCCATGTCAATATGAGATCTTTGCAAAGTCTTCTCAATGGGGACCATGTCCGTGGACAAACAAATGTCAGTTTTGCCAAAGATCGTGCTTGCATTGAAGGAAAGCTACATGAGAAGGCTCACCCTCCCACGACTATCATTTACTCAAAGAGGCCTTTGGAGCTTGTTCACTTGGATCTCTTTGGGCCTCAATCCTTTGATAGTCTTGCGGGTAGAAAGTATTGCTTGGTGATTGTAGATGACTATTCGAGATACACTTGGGTGTACTTCTTCAAGAGGAAGAGTGAGACCCAACAAACCGTCATTGACTTTGCAAATGAAGCTCAACGTCAACACAATGCAAAGATCTTGACAATAAGAAGTGACAACGGCACCAAGTTCAAGAACTACACCTTGGATGACTTCCTTAGTGATGAGGGGATCAAACATCAATATTCTGCACCTTACACCCCTCAACAAAATGGTGTAGCGGAGAGGAAGAACCGGACGTTGATGGATGCGGCAAGAACCATGATGGTGGAGTTCAAGTCTCCATACAACTTTTGGGCCGAAGCCATCAACACCGTGTGTCATGCATCCAATCAGCTTTACCTCCGCAAAGGCTTGAACAAGACTCCATATGAGATACTCACCGGTAACAAGCCCAACCTCAAGTACTTCTGGGTATTCGGGTGTAAGTGTTTCATTCTCAAGAAAGGTGTTCGTTTGTCTAAATTTGAGGCTAGAGCTCATGAGGGCATATTTGTTGGTTATGCTACAAACTCTCATGCTTACTGTGTCCTTAGTAAGTCAACGGGACTTATTGAGAAGACGTGTAACGTGGAGTTTGATGAGAATAACGGCTCCCAAGTGGAGCAAAGTGGTACTTGTGATGTAGGTGATGAAATTCCTCCCCAAGCCATAAGAAGAATGGGTGTTGGCTTTATCCTACACATTGAGGAACCCCTTGTGGTCGAAGGAGAAGGACAATGTTCCACTCAAATGGAACCATCGCCAACTCAAGACCCACACGCCTCCGAAGAAAAAAGTGAAGGACTTCAACCAAATGAACAAGATCAAGGGAAAGATCAACTTCAAGATGGTGGTGAATCACCAAGTGATGCCCAAGATCAAGTTCTCTCCTCCGAGCTAGTTCCAGATCAAGAACAAGCTCAAGACGACGCTCAAGATGATCAAGTTTCCTCTCCTCAACTCACTCCCGAGGAGGAATTGGAGTGTCGTGCCGCTAAGATTGCATCCAAGCTATCCACCAAAGATCACCTCATGACAAATGTGCTTCAAAGCTTAAGAAAGGGGGTAAGCACTCGTAGACAATTAGCAAACTATTGTGAACATCACGCGTTTGTCTCTTGTGTTGAACCCCAAAAGGTCTATGAGGTGCTCGAAGATCCGGATTGGCTTAATGCTATGCATGAAGAACTCAACAACTTCGAGCACAACAAGGTGTGGAGATTAGTGCCAAGGCCAACGGGGAACCATAATGTCATTGGAACCAAGTGGATATTCAAGAACAAGCAAGATGCTCATGGAATTATTGGCCGCAACAAGGCTCGCTTGGTAGCTCAAGGCTACTCCAAAGACGAGGGTATCGACTACGATGAAACCTTTTCTCCCATTGCTCGCCTTGAATCTATTCGTCTGTTGATTGCTTTTGCTTCTCATCATAACTTCAAGTTGCAACAAATGGATGTGAAGAGTGCTTTTCTTAATGGTCCTATTAATGAGTTGGTGTATGTCAAACAACCCCCTGGGTTCGAGGATCCATATTTCCCCGATCATGTGTACCAACTCAATAAGGCACTCTATGGCCTTAAACAAGCCCCACGTGCATGGTATGACCACCTTACCGAGTTGTTGCAAGATCGTGGGTTTGAAATTGGGAAAATTGACCCCACTCTTTTTACTAAGAAGGTCAAAGGGGAGTTGTTTGTGTGCCAACTATATGTTGATGACATTATCTTTGGTTCTCCTAACAAAACTTTCAATGAGGAATTTGCCGCTCTCATGACCTCGAAGTTCAAGATGTCCATGATGGGAGAGTTGAAGTTTTTTATCGGGTTCGAAATCAAGCAACGAAGAGAAGGAACCTTCATCAACCAAGCCAAATACACTTAAGACATGCTCAAGATATTCAATCTAAGTGAAGTCAAGCCGGCTTCCACTCCAATGCCCGTCAAATGCCAACTTGACATAGATCCCAATGGTAAAGCGGTGGATCAAAAGGTATATCACTCCATGATTGGCTCCTTGTTTTACCTTTGTGCATCTAGACCGGATATCATGTTGAGTGTGGGAATTTGTGCACGGTTTCAAGCCGCACCTAAGGAAAGTCACTTTGTGGCGGTCAAGTGAATCTTTTGATATTTGACTCATACCCCAAACTTTGGCTTATGGTACCCAAGAGGATCAAACTTCAACCTTGTAGGATATTCGGACTCAGATTGGGCGGGAGACAAAGTGGATAGGAAGTCCACTTCCGGAGGGTGCCAATTCCTTGGTTGCTCTTTGGTGAGTTGGTCTTCCAAGAAGCAAAGTTGTGTGTATCTCTCGTCCACCGAAGCGGAGTATGTGGCCGCCGGTAGTTGTTGTGCACAACTTCTATGGATGAGGCAAACTTTAAAGGATTACGGTGTCATATGTGACAAAGTGCCTCATTGGTATGACAATGAAAGTGCCATCGAGATTTCTCTCAACCCGGTTCAACACTTCAAGACGAAGCATATTGAGATTCGTTATCACTTCATCCGGGATCATATTAGGCGAGGGGAGATCGACCTCAACTATGTTAACACTCATGATAACCTTGCAGATATGTTCACGAAGCCCTTGGATGAAGCAAGATTTCGCGAGTTAAGGCATGAGCTAAATATCATTGATTCAAGCAATGTTGCTTGAACCCTTGAACACCCCGCCATACTCAACTTGTTATCTTGTCTAGGTGTAGGCATGGACATAGGGGGAGTGTTGTTCTCTCAATGAACTCTCCCTCCCCCCATTATGCATAAATTGATCAACTCTTTCACATCAGCCATTGTTGATGGTACTTGTGCTTCAAAGACGAGTTTTGGTCATGGGCCCAAGGATAATTTTTCGCGGTGCCATACCAATTGACTCAAACATAGGTGGCTCCGGCCACCGCCCTCTCTTTGGAGAGGTTCTGTTGCGTGTTTAGTCCTTGTTATCTCTTGCCTTCCTTTCTTTGTGTCGAGCTTGCGTGTGTTGTCTCGTGAGTTAGCTCTTTGGTGTGTCCGTTCGCTTGAAGGTTGTATTGCAAAGGATGTTTTTATCTTTTTTGAAACTTGCATTTTTCTTGGGTCTGCGGTACTACCGTGGTGTGCCACGGTACTACCGCTGGAGTTGCGCACGGTACTACCGCATTTTTGCATGGCAGTATTTTTTTACTGCCGCTGGACGAGCGGTACTACCGCCCAGTGTGCAGTACTTCCGCCCGGGCGGGACTACCGCGGTACTACCGCGCAGATGCGAGCGCGTGGGGGTTAAGAGCGAGCAAGGGGAGTTCCAACTCCCCCATACCCATTCAACTCTTTTTCCCCATGAAGTTCTCTCTCTCTCTCTTTCCTTCCCAAGACCAGCACTGGAGAACATCGTTGGATCTCCGTCTCCGGCCGCTCTCCTCGCATTCCGTCTGGTGGGATCGTTCCCCACCACGCCCTCTTGCCATGGAACAAGGTTTCTCCCAAAATCCCTCTCTTTTTGGTTCATTCTTTCGTCTCTAGGTTTTTGGAGAGATGCATATTGTTCTTGAGATTTTAGGCCAAATCTTCGCAAGAGTAGGATGTAGGAGAGTAGTAGTGTGGAGAGATGATAGTTGGTATGTTGCCCCATGGTAGATTTGATCAACCGTAGTACCGTGTTGTCACTGCTGTGCTCAGATCCATTCGTGCTTCGGATCCGACCTCATGCGGTACTACCGCTCCTTAGGAGCGGTACTACCGTGCGAGGCGCGGCAATAAAATTTTACTTCCGCTCCCACTGCGGTGCTACCGTGACATCCTGGTGCGGTACTACCGTGACTAGAGCAACACTAAAACTTTAGTTCCGCGCATCCGTGCGGCACTACCGTTGGTGTCAAATCTTACATGTGGCAACTACCCAATGCTATTTCTACTTTTTTCACTTGTTTTGCTGTGGCCTTTGCATTGATCATTCTCGTTTCTCTTGCGTGTTCGTGTGTTTTGTGTCATAGGTGGTGGCTCCGATTCCAATGTCCTCCGTTCCAATCCCAGCTGTGACACGGGTTCCAAGTGTCTGCGCAACCAAGGTGAAGCTCCAGAGGGCTCCAATGCCCCCCAACGCAGAACCAAGACCACCGCCACCAAGAACAAGGAGCCCTCCATGGGCATGGATGAGATACCACTTGCTGAGTTTGTCACCCGAAGGAAGATCAACCCCTATGTGAATCCCCATGCAAACTTCAGAGGGAATGACATGTTCTGGACCAAGCAGCAAAATCTTATCTATCTGGATGTGATCAAGGCCAAGCAGAACATCTACGTGGATGTGCACTGGATTGACATGAATCATATGAGGGATGACAAGCACCGTGACTATTTTGGTGAGCCTTTGGACCTGGTGGAGCAGTTTGGGGTTGAGGACTCGATCACATTCCACCTGGACTTTGATCCTGAGATTGTGGCTCAGTTCTTTGCCTCGGTCCACTTCCACTCTAATGAGGAACGGAGTTTGACATGGATGAAAAATGGACAACAGTTGACTGCCAAGTGGAAGGACTTCATGGATATGCTACATGTTCGTTATGAGGGGCTCGACAAGCCCGTTGGTGTTCGCCCTCATGCCAACTCCGAGTCTGCTAACAAAAACAAGCTCCAGCCATACTATGTTGAGAAGAAGCTTCCCAGTGGCAAGAAGACATGGGCACTGAACCCATTCCTTGACATCATGTATCAGATCTTCCGCAACACCCTCTTTCCACGTATTGGTGACAAGGATAAGGTACATGCCTATCTCGTGGATATGATGCTCATTTGTGAGGAGGCGCGTCGTGTTCAGACGCAACCACTTGATGTCTCACATATCATGTGGTGTGAGCTTAGGTTTGCGGTGTTCAACCGTAAGGTACCCATCTATGGTCCTTACCTGTTTCACCTGATCTCGAAGACTTGGGAGAAGCTCTATCCCAATGTTGAGTTTGAGGCCCCCGACTGGACCCGTCACGAGCCCGTCAAGCTCCGCGCCAAGCCTAAGTGGGCTAACACCACTACCCGTGCTGAGGCGGCAGCTGCTCAGATGGATGTTGGTGAGGATGAGCTTGAGGAGGAGGAAGCGGATGAGGATAGCTCTGCTGGGTATGCTCCTCCCTTTACTGAGCCCTCATGGCCTAAGAAGCTGAAGGCCAAGATGAAGACCTTGTTCTGTATGCAAGCCAAGGGGCAGTACAGGATCCATGTTGCTTCCAAGGAGAGTCGCCAGCGCGACAAGAGGATCTTGAGGACGTTTGGCGAGGACGTCTCCAGCGGGTCCGAGAAGCACATCACCCCAGAGGCAGCTTGGATGGCAAAGCAGAGCTACAAGTGGACTGATTCTGAGGAGGAGCGGAAGGAGACCATTCCCACTACCGAGACCAACGAGGAGCGCGACTAGTGATCGTCTCTGCCTGAGCTACCACCTGTGTAGTAGGTGTCCTCTCTGCCTTTTGGTGTCTCGATGCCAAAGGGGGAGAGAGTGTAGGGATTTGCGAGTCATGTGTCGTGTTTGCTTTTTGTTGGACCTCATTTTCTTTGGTTTGATTTGTCGTGAGTCGTGTTCCGTATCATATGGTGTAAGACATATGCACTCTAGCGTATCTTATTGTCTTTCATGCTTAGTATCCCGTGAGCGTATACTATCTTGTGCCAGTTACTTTATGCTCATAGTTTTATCTTGCCTACTTGCTTAGTGTTAGGTTCATTGTTGCAAGATATGCCTTGTCTATAAAATATAGGAGGAGTGTTGATCCTAGCATGTGTGTCATGCAGTCCAAAGCACTTCTCTAATATGCACACATCTAGGGGGAGCCCGTCTATATTTTATAGATGGTGGGATTGCCGTTGTTTCTCTTTATATCCCTTTGTGCAAATCCCGTATTGTCATCAATCCACCAAAAAGGGGGGATTGTAAGGGCATATTTATCCCTGAGTAGTTTTGGTGATTGATGACAATGCCTTTGCGGACTAATTGTGTGCATTGAGCATTTCAGACATATCATTAAGTCGTACTATTAAGAGGGGGTCCGCGTTGGAAAGGTTTGGGTGGAATCAATACGTATGCATCTGTTTCCTTTGCACCACCTTTCCTTTGGCTCTTTGGAGCATCCTCCGTTTTTCTGTGTCTTTGCAAAATGAAGGATTCCTAGTGTTGTTGATCTAGGGCATGCGGTAGTACTGCTCTCCCGAGCGGTAGTACCGCAGAGCCTTGCGGTAGTACCGCAGGTACTCACAGTAGTACCGCTCCTCAGGAGCGGTACCGTGGCCTCTGGCCAGGCTCAGCCGCTTGAGCGGTTGTAGGGGCGGATGTAATTTTTTACATTCGCGCCCTATGCGGTAGTACCACCCCATGGGCGTGGTAGTACCGTGAGCCCTGGCCTAGCACAGCGACATGAGCGGAAGTAGGGGCGGATGTAATTTTTTACATCCGTGCCCTACGCGGTAGTATCGCTTGCAAGGTGCAGTACTACCGTGTCGGATTTTTGCACCGATCCCAACTCAGCGGATTGCCACGGATGTATTTTTATATTTCCGTGCCTTCCCAAACCTGGCCTATCCCTGCCTTGCGGTAGTACTGCGCCAGCGGTTCTACCGCCCTCTACTTCACCGCATCAAGGCTGCTTTGGATTCTGCTACATGGGCGGTAGTACCGCAGTGCATTGCGGTAGTACCGTGTGCCCTAGCGGTAGTACCGCGTCTCCGGTGCGGTAGTACCATGCGTCGCAGGCTGAGTTGGTGGATAATGGTTGGATTTGTTCTCTTACTATAAAAGGGGAGTCTTCTTCTCCGAGTTGACCACCTCTTCCACCCCCAAGCTCCATCGTTGCTCCAAGCTCCATTTTCGCCCGATCTCTCTCCCTAGCCGATCAAACTTGTTGATCTCCTAGGGATCGGTTGAGAAGGCCTAGATCTACACATCCACTAAGAGATACTTGATTCCCCCCACTAATCCGTCGCGGATCTTGTTACTCTTGGGTGTTTGAGCACCCTAGACGGTTGAGGTCATCATGGAGCCATACTCCATTATGGTGAAGCTTCGTGGTGTTGTTGGGAGCCTCCAATTAAGTTGTGGAGATTGTCCCAACCTTGTTTGTAAAGGTTCGGCCGCCGCCTTCCAGGGCACCAATAGTGGAATCACGACATCTCGCATTGTGTGAGGGCGTGAGGAGAATACGGTGGCCCTAGTGGCTTCTTGGGAAGCATTGTGCCTCCACACCGCTCCAACGGAGACGTACTTCCCCTCAAAGGGAAGGAACTTTGGTAACACATCCTCGTCTTCACCGACTCCACTCTTGATTATCTCATCCATTTACTCGTGCAAGCTTATCTTGTGTTGCATCCCTTGCTTGCTTGTTTACTTATTGTTGTTGCATCATATAGGTTGCTCACCTAGTTGCATATCTAGACAACCTACTTTGATGCAAAGTTTAAATTGGTAAAGAAAAGCTAAAAATTGTTAGTTGCCTATTCACCCCCCCCCCCCTCCCCCATCTAGTCAACTATATCGATCCTTTGAGATGGTGTGTCCAGGGACATGTTGCCCCGGTCTGATTCTTTCAACGGCTATGGTTTTGCTTCTAGCAAACTACTTTGGAGGTCTATAAAGCTGTTGATCAGCGATGGAGCCGTCTCGAGCTTGGGTGAAGAGGTGATCTGTCTTTTTATCCTTTGGTGGCCGATTCGGTGGTGTCGAAGGAAAGGGACAGGTTCTGGTATTCTGCATAGGATTTTCCTATCTTTTCAGTTATGTATGGTCGGTGCTTATGTGCTTTGTAACTTAATCTTTATTCTATATAAATGAAACACATATTACCATGCAAAAAAAATGGAAAGCATATGAGGGAAAGCAAGTAGGGAGGATGCATCTGTCAAGATTTATAGGGAGTAGATATTCAACTGAAATTGACTTTGTGCCCCGCTTTCTGTGGCAGATTGTCATGACGCTCACGCTAGATTTGCTCTTGAACGGGATTATTATGCCCCTGCTCCACCTCCCCTTTTCACCCCGGGAAAATATCTAGTACTCCCATCCTTGGAGTACTTCGGATGCCCCAAGTTCAAAAACAAATCTTAAGTGTTTTCAATTTTTTTTAAAAAAATGAACGTTCGCAAGGAATGTGACTACAACCCCTAGAAATTTCAGGTCCAAACTTTTTTTTGAGGGTCCAAACTTGAAATGTACATTGACAAACAAAAATGTGAAATCCAGATATGAATAATCTCGATGTTGATTTTGTCTTTTCTTAACACTATTCATGCCAGATTTCACTTTTTTTTTCTTATTGTCATTTCGAGTTTGGACCTGAAATTTTTAGGGGTTGTAGTCACATTCATTGTGAACATTCATATTTTTCCGGGATTTTTTGAAACATTTATAAATAGCTTTTTTAAACTTGGAGCACCGGGAGTACCTCAAGGATAGGAGTACCTGATACTTTCCCTTTCACCCCCTTTTGCTCACCCTGAGCTCCAAGGTTTTAAATCACATTTTTCACAGCTTCACGTGAGGATCGAGCTAGCTACGTTAGGGCGTCTCCAATGCTGACCCACAAATGGGTTTGGTCTCCGTCCGAGGACAGGGGATTAGTCTGCAAACACTGATGTCGAAGGCCGCCATCTAATGCTGCTCGCACACATTTCGGCTACTGTTCAAACCAAAAGGACAAAACTCATGCAAACATGGCGGATTTTCATATAAACCGGACTAGATTCAATATATTTTGGACATATTTCATATAAACCGGATGAAATTCATTATATTTTGGATAATTTTTTACTAAACCGTATTTTTTTGGACATTATATTTTGGAAGAGGCCTGCAAATCACCGGCGGAGGAAGCGTGCAAGTCGCCGGCGGAGGAGATGTAGCCCCTTTCCGTGGGCGGCTATGTCTCGCTGGCCGCGGGCGAGCTCACGTCGGCACGATCCAGTGGCAGACGGAGCATCCAGTCGTCCCTGGACGAGGGCATGGCAGAGGCGCGCCGTCAGGCTGCTATCGCGGGAGGCTTGGCATGGCTGGGTGTGGTCGCGGTCAAGGGTGCCAGCCTCCTGACTTGAAGACGGAGACGCCGCCTGTGGTGGCTATGGCGATGCTGGAGACATGGGGCATGGCGCAGAGGATGGCGAAGCTCACACACGTGACCCCATGCATGGTGAGAAACTTGCCCAGCACCGGCGGACAATTCTATTTGGTTGTTTGATTCAATTAGAGTTAATGAAAATCGTTAGTGAAAATTTGTTTTTACAAACTTTAGTTTTGTTTGTTTAGATTTCGTTAGGAAATTCAGTTTGTTAATGAAAACTAGTTGAATTACGCTCATTAGATTATGTTAGAATCTCATGCAATTATAGTCCATTAAATTTTGTGGCATTTTCTCATTTTGTTATAAAGTTCAATTCTGTTTAGAAAAATAAAATTGCCAAAGATCATAAAGTGTGTTCATTAGGTTTTTGTTGTTGTAAAGGTTAATTCGGTTATGCAAATTTCATTATTGATCAAGTAGGCGCTTCTAGTCATAAAGACCATGGCGCGGGTGATGAGGGTAACGGAGGTGCGGAAGGTGACCATGATGGTGAGCTCATAATTTCAGTTCTATCCGAGCACTCATTTTTCGTGACATGGCAGCATATTTTGCTCATTTTGTGTGACATGGTAGAGATTATTGTACCTCTGCGACCAACCACCCTTCCTCAAATAACAATAGGATCGCTTATATGGCATACATCAGACTATTTATTCCTTGTTAATTGCATCAGGTTTGTTTTGAATCACGTCCTACTAATTAATCCTTCTATCTCCCATGTCTGATCCTCGGTTACAGTTGCTCCAAGGCGGGTGGACAGTGCAAATTCTTGCGCAGCTAGCCAACTGCCTGATCATCGGTTCTGTCAACAGCAAAAATATTATAAATGATGATTTTTTATACAAAACAGGAGAATTGCATTCCATGGACATCCGTCCTTGAACGCCCTGCGTCATCTATATATATATCAACGTAAATTCCACATGCATGTGTACAAGCACACGGTCGCTCTCGATCAAGTCACCAGACTCGATCGGATCTAAGCCTCCGGCAATTATTATTTTTTAACTAAGCCTCCGAGAAAGAAGGCAGTAAGGAGGAGACAAATCTGCTACCTAGTTCTTTCAGCGAGAAAGATATATAAATACATGCACTCCCATGGCTTCAGACACAGAAACACCACTACAACTGTAAGTGCAACGCTACAGTTGCCACGGCATACAATGAGACCGCTCGCAGTGGTAGCAGTGCTAGCCACGGCGGCCATGGTTATCGCATGTGCACGCGCTGTGCAGTGCGGCTCGCAGGCTGGCGGGGCGACATGCCCAAACTGCCTCTGTTGTAGCCACTTCGGCTGGTGCGGCTCCACACCGGAATACTGTGGCGATGGTTGCCAGAGCCATTGCTCTGGCTGCGGCAGCACGCCTGTCACACCCTACCCCTTCGGTGGTGTGTCCTCCATCGTCTCCCGCTCCCTTTTCAACCAAATTCTCCTCCACCGTAATGACCCAGCATGCCAGGCCAAGGGCTTCTACACATATGACGCCTTCATCGCTGCCGCCGCTGCCTTCCCTGGCTTTGGTACCACTGGTGGCATCGCCACCCGGAAGCGCGAGATAGCTGCCTTCCTAGCGCAGACCTCCCATGAGACCACTGGCGGATGGCCCACAGCCCCGAATGGGCCCTACACATGGGGCTACTGCTACAAGCACGAGCGCACTACCTCCAGCTACTGCACCCCAAGCGAGCAGTGGCCATGTGCCCCTCGAAGGCGCTACTATGGCCGCGGGCCCATCCAGCTAACTCACAACTACAACTACGGGCAGGCAGGACGGGCCATTGGGGCTGACCTGTTGGGCAACCCGAACTTGGTGGTCGTGAATCCAACCGTGTCTTTTGAGACGGCGATGTGGTTCTGGATGACGGAGCAACCGCCCAAGCCTTCGAGCCATGCAGTGATCACAGGACAATGGAACCCGTCGGCGACAGACCGTGCTGCGGGGCGGGTGCCTGGGTTCGGCGTGATCACCAACATCATCAATGGCGGGATCGAGTGCTTTCACGGGTATGATGAACGTGTTGAGGACCGAATCGGATTTTACAAACGCTACTGCAACATCTTTGGTATCGGCTATGGTGACAACCTGGACTGCTACAAACAGAGGCCCTTTGCCTAATAATCCGCTCCATATATGTACTTGTGTACTTTTTTAAAAATGTTATTTTTCATTATAAAAATCTCAAAAATCTATAACTACTAATAAAGAGAGGTGCATTTCTCTTTTTTTGTCAGTTTATCTATATTATATTTTTTATCCAAGTTGTCCTTATTTTTTGTGCGCCCGTCGTCGCACCTACGCGTTGCTAGAAAATTGAGCTGCTCACCTGTGCTTGAAGCTTGCCCTAAAAAAGCCTGGCTGCCTAGCCATAAGAATTAGCTTTCGCTTGTGCTCAGTCCGTCCGTCCCCGCCGCCTTTTTTTGGGCCAAAAAATGTGACTGGGTGAGATAATTAATTTCGCCTTGCCTCTTACACAAATTCTCGCCAATTTAAATGCTTCCGTGAGTTGCCTCCAAAAGCAAGGAGCCTCCTCGAGAATCAATAAACAAGGATGTGAATAAATAAATTGGATGAACAAAAGATCGGGCACAGGTAAAAGAAGTAATTTAAATTAAAAGAAGGACTAAATGTGGCTATTACGAACCTGTAGGAAGGAAAGGAATAAATTCTGCTTTAGTAAGCACAGGAAAGAAAGGAATTATATGGCTGCATGGGTCGATGGCAGAGAGAGGAACCTGATTAAATGAATGGGCTCAAAAAGAATTGAAATTAAAAGAATGAATAAATGGACGTGGTAATTAATCTAAATGCGCATGTGTCTGCATTATGATTTGAGGGTGCGGCGTGTGGCGTGCATAAACATATTGACGTAAAATTGGTTAGCAATATAACATGCACGGTGGAGGAGCACGGCAACTGACCAAACTCGCCGCTTTGAAATTGTTCTTCGTTTTCTTTTGAATCCCCAGTTATAAATTGTTCTTAGCGATATTTACATTATACTCTGTGCATGCTAGAATGTGACGATAGTACAAAGAGGAAAAGTGCCAAGCTCACCAGGGGTGTGGCATACTTTGTTTCTCCCATGACAACGCACATGCATGTTTGCTAGTATAATCTTAAAACAAGATTTGACAACACATGGAGTCATGGTGCGTCAGTTGCGAGTAGACACGATGAATTTCATGTTGTTGTGTTGTCCAAAACGACGTGCGTCTATGGTGGCCAATGCAAACGATTAGGCCAAGTCTCATCTTCCGATCGCGACGTCGCCACGCTCCACCCTGGCAGGCAGCACGCTGAGCCACAATTTTATGTATAGTATATTTTATAACATATATATTCATAATATTTCGAAGCATAAACAAAAGTAAAACAAATAAACATGAAGAAGAAACAGAAAAATCAAGGTTGTGGCCTCCCAGGAGCTGGGCCGACCGAGTCCCTCGCTTCTGCCCTATGTCTTACAGGTCTTCCCCCCCCCCCCCCCCCCCCCCCCTCCACACCCACACACACAAAATAGTGTGGTAGGTGTGAGGAGCGTAACAATAGGTCACCATCCTTTCAAAAAGGAAGTAACTCCCATTGCTATGTGTTATGAGAGCAAGCTGGAATCAAGAAGGCTCGGCAAGATTGGATTTTGTGGTCAGAAGATCTTGGAGGCCATGACCACAGACGAATAACCAACATAAGTGTATATCTACTTCATATCAACATCCTAATCATATATGGAAAAACGCTTGCGTAGTAGTATATCATGTCCTAAGTCATAAGTCGCACGTGCGTCCCTCACGCGGATGAATGGCTATCTCATATATATAGAGGGATGGAGGCATATATGGTGGAGACTGCTCGTAGAGAACAAGAAGGGGCAAGAGGCAAGGCCGTGCCGCGGATCAGTGAGGTGGCGCAATCCTCACCTTTCTTTTCCTACGGGTGGGTTTTAAGGAGGAAAAGGATCGGATTTCCAAGAGGTTGATTATCACGGTTTCTCAAGCTTCCCAGTAAGATGTTGATTATCACGGTTTCTCAAGCTTCCCAATAAGAGGTTGATTATCTCGGTTTCTCAAGCTTCCTAAGACCTCTTCCAATGCAAAGGTGCTTAGATGAGGTGCTAAGTGCATTAAATACCTTAGCAACTCATCTCCTCAATGCATAGGTGCTTAACTTGTTGTTGCTAAGCACACTTTATTTAATGAGTTAGCACCTAAAGTATTTCATGCATTGGTCAAGTTGTTTCATTTAAGTGGTTTGCCTAGGTTCTCGCGTTTGGCGTTGGTTCTTTTTTGGGTCCCCAAAGTGCTTTCACCCTTTATTAAATGTTGTGCCATGTCATTTTTTTGCTTATATGGCATGCTTAGCACCTGTCCACCATAGAACACTAGAAAGGGCCTAATAACTACTGTACCAGTGCGCCCTCCCTCCCCTTTCTTTCCAAAATACTAATCCCTCCGGATGGATTTCAAGGAGGGAGAGGATTCCTAGGAGGTTAATTACCACGGTTACTTAAGCTTTCTGTAATAACTAACTATTGTACTAGTGCGACCTCCCTCCCTCAAATAACGCTGGGTAGCTTCCTACCTCCGTCTAGGTGAATAAGTCATTCACGTAGTTCTAGGTCATTGATTTAAGGAATTAAATATGTGTTATATGTCATGAAAAATATATCACTAGATTCTACACGAATGTAGTTTCTAAATATATATTTTTTGTCACATATAATACATATTTAGATAGTTAAATCATCAACCTAGAACTACGCGAATGACTTACTCACTGAGACGGAGGTAGTAGATTGGATACGTCGGAGTATTTATTTCCTATTAGTCGCATCATGTTTGATGTGAATCATGTACGGATTGATGTGAATCCCGTACGCTTCCTACTAAGTTACTCGAAAAAATGGATCAATCGTGCATCCATGCATGCACCAAATAGATTTATACACACACATATATATAGTATTAAAGAGGAGAGCAAGGATCACTTGCATATGACAGATAGATACTAGGTACACAGACCCAACGATGTGCTCCAAATCAGGAATGGAGATGAGCAGAGCAACCTAGCTAGCTTCCATGCAATTATTTCCTTTGTATTTCCATATGTCCTACTAATGTGCTTTGCCTCTTCCTCCGCCATCGATACCAAGATTTGCATTTCTCCTGCATCCATCCATCCTTTGCATACATAAACAAACAGAGCACACATGAAATGCATCGGTCATCCAGAGAGAAAGCACAAAAAGGGAGATGATTTTATTTGTTCGTAACCTGAATCAGTCAAACCATCCAGAAATACATCAACGCACACTCCAAATCATACCAATACCCAAGCATATTGTAACAATGGCATTATATATATCACATATTGTTGAAGGTAGAAATACAACAACTTGTGTGCTTTGCCTCGTCCTATACCGCACAACATTACCAGGATTGATGATATCTAAGAGCTCCTACCTACCTACTCCAATGCATCCATCCTACCAACACAACACACCAATTCTCAAAAGAAGTAACTAATCTCAACGGCAACCAAGGGCCCCGTCCATCATCATGGCCTCCTCAGGCTTCAGCACCACGCCGTCCGTCCTTCTTCAGTCACACCACAAGCCAAGATCCAACCAGAAGCACATTCTTCAATACAAACATCACTTCTACAGCTCACAAACAAAACAAATTCTCCTCCATTGCTAGAACAGCCAAGCATAACGCTCAGGATTCCCTAGCTCCCGACCACTTACATAGCTAGTCATTCTTCTACATCTTCGCTTTCTTCCTTCAACTTACCAGAGACTCCTCCAGCAGCGCCAACAAAGCTTTTGGAGCATCATGGCACAAGCACCTGCACAATAGTCCGATAAACATCAGTGCATCTTCCAAGTACAAGTGCCACCCAATTGAATCATAAACAATAGAATGCTATTCTAGAACATCGAATGTTGCTATAGGATGTTTTCCCTTTGTTTTTATTTTATAGCATTTTTCTAAATTTCTTTTTTTTCTAATCTGGAGCCTTCTGTACAAGGTATTATATATATGTTGACACATTTTGATTTACTGCGCTCAAAGAAACATAAGTTTACATGGAGCTTAACTAATAGATGGCCATTTGATATCGTCTTATAGATACTTCATTGTGATCGATGACATATGGAACAATTTCGTATGGAAAGAAAGCAAACATGCTTTGATTGACAACGAATGCGGAAGTAGAATAATTACAACAACTCAAATTTTTTATGTTGCCAAAGAAGTTGGTGGTGTTTATGACCTAAAGCCTCTTTCTCTTGGACAGTCACGAAAGTTATTCTACCAAAGAATATTTGGTGCCGAAGACAAATGTCCTAATCAATTAGCTGAAGTATCTGATAACATTATTAAGAGATGTGGTGGAGTACCATTAGTTATTATTACAACAGCTAGTATGCTAGCCAGTAAAAATAGAAATGATTGGTCCAAGGGCTACCAAGCTATGGGTTCTGGGCTACAAGATAGACCTGGTGTGAAGGACATGAGAAGGATATTATCAGTCAGTTACTATGACCTACCTCCGCAACTAAGAACATTTTTATTGTATATAAGTTTGTATCCAGAGGATTATAATATTGTTGCTAGAGATTTGATATGGCAATGGATTGGTGAAGGTTTTATTCGGGAAGAACATGGAAATAGCTTGTATGAAGTAGGAGAAGACTATTTCAGCGAGCTCATTAACAAAGGTTTGATCCAACCAGCAGATGTCAGTGATGATAAAGAGAGCGCTTGTCGTGTACACGATATGGTGCTTGACCTCATCACTTCCATTTCAAGGGAAGAGAATTTTCTAACATGTATAGGTGGTCAGCAATCTGGATCTGCACCAAGTAAGATCCGTCGGCTATCAGTCCAAAGCCTAAATGAAGACGATATCATGCAAATGGCAACTATGAACTTGTCCCGTTTGAGGTCAAACACTGTGTTTGGGCGAGATATCAATTTGTTACCAGCCCTTTCAAGCTTTTCAGTCTTGCGTGCATTGAACTTAGTTTATTGTTGGGATGTGGATAATCATCATATTAAGGTTACCTACAGCATGTTACACTTGAGGTATTTATGTCTATGCAATACATCTATCACTCAGATACCGGACGATATTAGGAATCTGCGGTTCTTGCAAGTACTAGACATAAGTGCGACGGCAATAAAAATGTTACCAACATCATTTTTTCAGCTAACACAACTAGTGTACCTTCATATTGGTATGGGCACGGCCCTGCCAGAACGATTGGATAATTTAAAATCGCTGCAAGAATTGCTAGGTATCAATATCGAGTCTCCATCCATGCTGCACGATTTGAGCAAGCTGACGGAATTGAGGAATCTTCGTGTTAGGGTTTGTGGATGGAACGATGACTATAAGGAACTTTTTCGGCGGTGTCTGTCCAACCTAATCAATCTCAAAAGCATTAAATTAAGTGGTGTACATCGAAACATAGATTACGGAAGTGATAGTTTGTCGCCTGAGCCTCAGCAGCTTCAGTGCATCCATCTGGCTGATAGCATAAAGTGCGATGTGCCAAGATGGATATCTTCGCTCTCCAACCTTTCCACCCTTCTAATCCAGCATCTAGAAACACTCAGAGAGGAGCACCTTCGAGTGCTTGGCCCCATGTCATCACTCTGTGATCTTCATATATGGGTGGCGCAAACCGCACGAAGCAAAAGGTTGGTGATTGATGGCAGTTATCTGTTTCGGTGTCTCGCAAGGCTGAAAATCGGGAGTAGCATCATGGAGCTGAAGTTTGCACAAGGATCCATGCAGAAGCTACAGACCCTTGAGGTTATTTTATCAGTGCAGCAGACATGGGATCGATTTGGTGATTTGGACTTTGTCCTGGAGAACCTCTCTTCACTTAAACAGGTCTATGTTGGAAAGTGGTAGGCTGTGTGGTGGTCCAAGCCAGAGCTTGAAGAGGCAGAGGATGCAATTTGTCACGCCATCAACATCAATCCCAACAAGCTGACACTCGAGTTCATCATGGTAGCTATACCGACTCACCCTTCCAGTTAACCTGTATTTAGTTACTTATTTTCCTTGGGATTAGTTGATTCTGTAATTTTGTCTTTCTTTACCGTGCATACATATTGATTTCGTACCACATTCTCTTTTGACAGTTCAAGTTGTGATGATGAGTTGGAACATCATTCTCGAAAAATCTCCTCGTTAATTTGCAGGTGTGTATCATTACACTAGTATTAACTGTTAGTACTCTCTTGGCCATCATATCATGATTACTAACACCTCTAATGTTTTGATATCTTCATCTACAACGATGTCTTTCTACGGAGCACTGGCGATTCTTCAGGAGCAACACTTATTACATCAAACAAATAATCTGTTGCGCAGAGGATTCTTGCAACCTTCTTATTTGATCCGTACTGTTACATTGATAGTTTCATGCCATGTATATCTATTATGTCCCTGGATCATATTTTCCGCGACAGTGTCCATGACAGGATGAATGAACTGAAACCACATCGTTTCTCTTCCGGAGGTTTGTTCTGAATATACAAAAGCCGAAGGTCTTTGACTCTTTAATAACTATGTTGCCTTCCTATAAATTCTTATAATGATCCTTGGGTGTAGTGGAAAGCATACACCCCACCATCCCCTCAAAAAAGCTATGGTCAGGCACCATGTCATGCTTCTTCATTGGAATGGAGTAGTAGCTCTTAGCAAACTTTGAAATAATCAACCTCTTCTCACGCACAAAAGAAATGTACACATGTATGAAACTAGTCTAAAACAAAACCATTTACACTTCTAATAATATTAAGATTATGAATTATATACAATGAAAACATGTTGTAGTACCAATGGAGTCAAGACGGTAGCTAATATGCTAAGGAGGAAACCTTCACCGGGATTGTGAATAAGGAGTTCAGCAAAATGAGTTAGATAGAAATTTGATATGTTAATACCCCAAGCATAGAAGTTTGGTATGATCCATTGCTTGGTTCGGACAACCATTGTGCATGGTTTCTCCATACCTAAATAACAAATAAAATAGAAAGTTATGAAAATATAATCGCACTGTTTCATTTTTATATAGGCAACTATAAGGATGAAGATTATATAAGCATGATAGGCAATGCGTACATTGGAATGCTTTAGAAAAATGGACATACCAATGTTTCGATTTCGTTAACCGAGAGAAACAAGGTCTGTTTAATTGAGGATTGAATATTTTTACCATTTATATTTGCACATTCATTAGCAATGTCAAGGGCTGAATTTCCATACCCAACAATAGTCACACACTTGTCCTTGATCATCTCCTTAGCTTTCTCGCTACCCATTTTGGAGTAGTCCATGGAGTGGATCACTTTCCCATCAAATGCTTCTGGGCCTCTACCAGGAGGGAATTTGGGTATGTTGGGATAATTGTTAAACCTTCCCGTACAAAGAATCACAAAGTCTACCATGTGTACCTAGAGAAAGGGAATACATGTTTATGAACAATCACATGAGAAAGTTAATTAGTGTAACACCCTGGCCCAATATGAGTTATAACTAGGCCACTTGTAGGGTGGACCCATATATATGTAGCATTCCCCTTACACTTTCATCTTTGCATCATGTAAAAGGGTTAGCACAATGGCGCTATATTAGGAATACAAGGCTGGACCAAAGAAAGGGTCGTCGTTTACTTGGCAAACTATTGTGGCTGGAATTCAGACTTTCAAGAGAGGTTGTGTATGGCGGGTTGGAACGGGCTTGCAAATAAATATTTGGGATGATCCTTGGATTCCTTCTAGTGCATCAAGAAAGGTTATAACACCTAGAGGAGGTAGGTTTTCGATCTGGTTTCCCTGATAGACCGGACCACTCTCTGGCATAATGGCCACTTTGAGTAATATATTCAGGTGGAGGGACTCCTCCCCGGTGATTCTCTCAAAAAAACACCTAGAGGAGGGACAGTGTTATAACACCTAGTGGAGGAAATTATAGACCCTCACACGGGACAGTGGGATCTAGACCTTATTAGGTTTGTCTTTAAACCGGTTGATGTTGCAAGAATAATTCAAATTCTTCTCCGGGCGGAGGCCATGGAAGATATTGTGGCGTGGCGGTATACAAGGTCAGGACCTTCTCAGTTCGGTGGGCGTGCCACGCGGACTTTAACCATCAGTTTGGGAGCCAAATAACCAGGTCGGACAGACACGGTAGCCTTTAGTTAAACTCCATATGGAAACAACTTTGACAACTACATACTCCAAGGAAAATAAAACACTTCGGGTAGAAGGTGCTCACGGGTGTACTACCATGCAAGGGAGTCTTAGCCGGAAGGCACATTCGAGTCCTTCTACAATGTCCGTTTGCAAGACCGGATTGATGACAGTCAAAATGTTTTCTTCGCCAAAACAGGACGAACGCTTTCTTCTGGGGGGCAGCCGCTTCTCCACCAAAGAAGCCTATGTCATTCTTCTATGAGAGCCGGACAACGACTTAAATGCCCCCCTCATTTGGCGCTCGCAAGTGCCAAACAAGATCAAGATCTTCCCATGGCTCCTCTTCTGGGACAGACTAAATACGCGGGTCAACCTCGTCCACAAGCATATCATCACAGACCCGGTATGCCCGCGATGCCAGGCTCTGCCAGAAGACGCCAGCCACCTCTTCATCTCATGCCCATATGCGGCCCGCATATGACAGTGACTCAGCATCACACCGACCTCCCCTGCCATCGACGACCTTTGGGATGCCCAACTCCCACCAGTCACTAATACGTCTCCATCGTATCTATAATTTTTGATTGTTCCATGCCATTATTCTACAACTTTCATATACTTTTGGCAACTTTTTATACTATTTTTGGGGACTAACATATTGATCCAGTGCCTAGTGCCAGTTCCTGTTTGTTGCATGTTTTTTGTTTCGGAGTAAATCCATATCAAACGGAGTCCAAAAGGGATAAAAACTAACGGAGATTTTTTTGGAATATATGTGATTTTTGGAAAGAAAAATCAATGTGAGACGATGCCTGAGGGGGCCGTGAGGCAGGGGGGCGCGCCCCGGGGGTCAGGCGCGCCCTGGGCCCTCGTGGACACCCCGTAAGGCAGTTGGTGCCCTTCTTTCGCCGCAAGAAATATAATATCCGGATAGAGATCGTGTTAAAATTTCAGCCCAATCGGAGTTACGGATCTCCGGGAATATAATAAACAGTGAAAGGGTAGAATCTGAGAACACGAAAATAGAGAGAGACAGAGATATGTATGGCTTTATGGATCTCCCGGAAGGCATCCCATCTTTCTTCAACAAGTATCGGTATGTTTTCGGATTCGTTTCGTTCATGCGATATGTGCAAATCTGGAGCGTCTTTTGCCTTTAGTTTGCACTTTTCTTTTATGCACCATGCTGGTATGAGATAGTCCTTGGTTGATTTATAGAATTGCTCTATGCACTTCGCTTATATCTTTTGAGTATGGCTTTATAGAATGCTTCATGTGCTTCACTTATATCATTTGAAGTTTGGATTCCCTGTTTCTCTTTACTTAGACAAACGCCATTTGTAGAATGCTCTTTTGCTTCACTTATATTTGTTAGAGCGTGGGCATATATTTTGTAGAAAGAATTAAACTCTCTTGATTCACTTATATCTATTTAGAGAGATGACAGGAACTGGTCATTCACATGGTTAGTCATAAAATCCTACATAAAACTTGTAGATCACTGAATATGATATGTTTGATTCCTTGCAATAGTTTTGCGATATAAAGATGGTGATATTAGAGTCGTGCTAGTGGGTAGTTGTGGATTAGTAGAAATACTTGTGTTGAGGTTGGTGATTCCCGTAGCATGCATGTATGGTGAACCGTTATGTAACGAAGTCGGAGCATGGGGTATTTATTGATTGTCTTCCTTATGAGTGGCGATCAGGGACGAGAGATGGTCTTTTCCTACCAATCTATCCCCCTAGGAGCATGTGTGTAGTACTTTGTTTCGATGACTAATAAATTTTTGCAATAAGTATGTGAGTTCTTTATGACTAATGTTGAGTCCATGGATTATACGCACTCTCATCCTTCCACCATTGCTAGCCTCTCTAGTACCGCGCAACTTTCGCCGGTACCATAAACCCACCATATACCTTCCTCAAAACAGCCACCATACCTACCTATCATGGCATTTTCATAGCCATTCCGCGATATATTGCCATGCAACTTCCATCATCATCATATACATGACTTGAGCATCATTGTCATGTTGCTTTGCATGATCGTAAGATAGCTAGCATGATATTTTCATGGCTTGTCCGTTTTTTGATGTCATTGCTACACTAGATCATTGCACATCCCGGTACACCGCCAGAGGCATTCGTATAGAGTCATATCTTTATTCTAGTATCGAGTTGTAAGTAAATAAAAGTGTGATGATCATCATTATTAGAGCATTGTCCCAGTGAGGAAAGGATGATGGAGACTATGATTCCCCCACAAGTCGGGATGAGACTCCGGACGAAAAAATAAAATAAAAAAAATAAAAAAGAGAGAAAGGCCATAAAAAGGCCCAAAAATAATGAGGGAAGAAGAGAAAAGGGACAATGCTACTATCCTTTTTCCACACTTGCGCTTCAAAGTAGCACCATGTTCTTCATATAGAGAGTCTCTTGAGTTATCACTTTCATATACTAGTGGGAATTTTCATTATAGAACTTGGCTTGTATATTCTGATGATGGGCTTCCTCAAATGCCCGAGGTCTTCATGAGCAAGCAAGTTGGATGCACACCCACTTAGTTTTCAGTCTGAACTTTCATACACTTATAGCTCTTAGTGCATCCGTTGCATGGCAATCCCTACTCACTCACATTGATATCTATTGATGGGCATCTCCATAGCCCGTTGATACGCCTAGTTAATGTGAGACTATCTTCTCCTTTTTGTCTTCTCCACAACCACCATTCTATTCCACCTATAGTGCTATGTCCATTGGTCACACTCATGTATTGCGTGAAAGTTGAAAAGGTTTGAGAACGTCAAAAGTATGAAAGAATTGCTTGGCTTGTCATCGGGGTTGGCATGATGTGAATATTTTGTGTGGTGAAGATGGAGCATAGCCAGACTATATGATTTTGTAGGGATAACTTTCTTTGGCCATCTTATTTTGAAAAGACATGATTGCTTTATTAGTAGGCTTGAAGTATTATTGTTTTTATGTCAAATGATACACTATTGCTTTGAATCACTCGTATCTTAATATTCATGCCATGATTAGATATGTGATCAAGATTATGCTAGGAAGCATTCCACATCAAAAATTATCTTTTTTATCATTTACCTACTCGAGGACGAGTAGAAATTAAGCTTGGGGATGCTGATACGTCTCCGTCGTATCTATAATTTTTGAATGTTCCATGCCAAAACTTTCATATGCTTTTGGCAACTTTTTATACTATTTTTGGGGACTAACATATTGATCCAGTGCCCAGTGCCAGTTCATGTTTGTTGCATGTTTTTCGTTTCGCAGTAAATCCATATCAAACGGAGTCCAAACGGGATAAAAACCGACGGAGATTTTTTTTGGAATATATGTGATTTTTGGGAAGAAAAATCAACGTGAGACGATGCCCGAGGGGGCCATGAGGCAGGGGGCGCCCCAGGGGGTCAGGCGTGCCCTGGGCCCTCATGGCCACCCCGTAAGGCAGTTGGTGCCCTTCTTTCCCCGCAAGAAAGCTAATATCCGGATAGAGATCGTGTAAAATTTCAGCCCAATCGGAGTTACGGATCTCCGGGAATATAAGAAACGGTGAAATGGTAGAATCTGAGAACGCGAAAATAGAGAGAGACAGAGACACAGATCCAATCTCGGAGGGGCTCTCGCCCCTCCCACGCCATGGAGACCAAGGACCAGAGGGGAAACCCTTATCCCATCTAGGGAGGAGGTCAAGGAAGAAGAAGAAGAAGGAGGGGGGCTCTCTCCCCCTCGCTTCCGGTGGCACCGGAGTGCCGCCGGGGGCCATCATCATCGCCGCAATCTTCACCAACAACTTCACCGCCATCATCACCAACTCTTCCCCCCTCTATGCAGTGGTGTAACCCCTCTTTTACCCGCTGTAATCTCCACTTAAACATGGTGCTCAACGCTATATATTATTTCCCGATGATGTATGGCTATCCTATGATGTTTGAGTAGATTTATTTTGTCCTATGGGTTATTTGATGATCGTAATTGGTTTGAGTTGCATGTTTTATTATTGGTGCTGTCCTATGATACTCTTCGTGTCACGCAAGCGTGAGGGATTCCCGCTGTAGGGTTTGCAATATGTTCATGACTTGCTTATGGTGGGTGGAGTGATTGACAGAAGCACAGACCCGAGTAAGTAGGTTGTTTGCGTATGGGATAAAGAGGACTTGATACTTTAATGCTATGGTTGGGTTTTACCTTAATGATCTTTAGTAGTTGCGGATGCTTGCTAGAGTTCCAATCATAAGTGCATATGATCCAAGTAGAGAAAGTATGTTAGCTTATGCCTCTCCCTCAAATAAAATTGCAATAATGATTACCTGTCTAGTTATCGATTGCCTAGGGACAAATAACTTTCTTGTAACAAAAAGATCTTTACTAAAACTAACTTAGTTGTGTCTTTATCTAAACAGCCCCTACTTTTTATTTACGTAATCTTTATTATCTTGCAAACCTATCCAACAACACCTACAAAGTACTTCTAGTTTCATACTTGTTCTAGGTAAAGCGAACATCAAGCGTGCGTAGAGTTGTATCGGTGGTCGATAGAACTTGAGGGAATATTTTTTCTGCCTTTAGCTCCTCGTTGGGTTCGACACTCTTACTTATCGAAAACTGTTCCGATCCCCTATACTTGTGGGTTATCAAGACCTTTTTCTGGCGCCGTTGCCGGGGAGCCATAGCGTGGGGTGAATATTCTCGTGTGTGCTTGTTTGCTTTATCACTAAGTAATTTTTATTTGTTGTTCTTAGTTGTTCTTTATCTTTAGTTATGGATATGGAACACGAAATACCAAAAAAAATAGGTGTACTTGCTGCTCATGGAGATGAGGAACCTCCTAAAACCCTCGATGCTCGTTATGTGATAGATATTATGTACTACTTTGATAATCCAGAGAAAACCCCATTCAATTTGGTAATGGGAGACACGTTGGATCAACGTGAATACTTTAGGGATTATCGCTTGACTCAAAAAGGGAAACTATTATGGGATCAAATTTATATGTTGAAATGGTATGCTAGGCAACTATGCTTGAGATATGATTATACTTGTTGCTCTAGGATGAAGGCTCCACACCTTCCCTTTTATGCAAATTTAATGATAATGAAACTTTGGCTTCTTATGCTAGAGGTATATATGACTACTATGATGTGGAACAAATAGAAGAATTTGTTGCTTTTATGGGTGCTTATGAAATTGAATCTATGTTCAAAGAATATGAAAATCTTTATGAAGCTGTCTACAGACCTGAAAATTTAGCTATCCTTAAATACTGTTATGAGAATTATGAATACAATTCCGATATTGATGCGTTTATTGAGAAAGTCTCCGTTGTCCAAGAAGAGACTAATATTTTGCAGGAGTCTATGGAAGAAGAAATTGATGAAACTGTGAGCTCATTGGATGAAAAAGATGATGAGGAGAGCGAAGAACGAAAGGAGAAAGAGCGGATTAGCTACCCGTGCCCACCTTCTAATGAGAGTAACTCTTCAACTCATACATTGTTTAATTTCCCTTCGTGCTTACCGAAGGATGATTGCTATGATGATTGTTATGATCATGTTGATTCTCTTGAAATATCCCTTTTTGATGATGCTTGCTATGCTTATGGCCAAGATGCCAATATAAATTATGCTCATGGAGATGAACTTGCCATAGTGCCTTATGTTAAACATGAAATTGTTGCTATTTCACCCACGCATGATAGTCCTATTATCTTTCTGAATTCTCCCGACTACACTATATCAGCGAAGTTTGCACTTATTAAGGATTATATTGATGGGTTGCATTTTACTATTACACATGATGATTTTGATGAATATAATATGCATGTTCTTGCTGCTCCTACTTGCAATTATTATGAGAGAGGAACTATATATCCACCTTTCTATGTTTCTAATGCGATAAAATTGCAAGAAACTGTTTATACTATGCATTGGCCTTTACTTTGTGTGCATGAATTATTCTTTTATGACATGCCGATGCATAGGGAGAGAGTGAGACTTCATTGTTGCATGATATATGTTACTTTATGCTCACTACTAAATTACAAATCATTGTTAATTAAAATTGGCTTTGATATACCTTGGGATCCGGGTGGATTCATTACTTGAGCACTATATGCCTAGCTTAATGGCTTTAAAGAAAGCACTGCCAGGGAGACAATCCGGAAGTTTTAGAGAGTCATTTATTTCTGTTGAGTGCTTTTATATAGTTTTAAAACAAAAAAAAGAGGGGAACCCTAAACTTTTCAAAAAGAAAAGTGAAAGTGAGATAGACGAGCATTGTGAAAGTGGGGGACGTCCTTGAACTTTGTTCATGCCCATGGAAACTTTGTGAATCTTAATTACAGAAACTTTTCAACAAAAATAATTATCCCCTTGTAGAATTCCATTGTATTATAAAAATAATGTGTCAAGGTTTGCCTTTAGGATGTTTACTTTGCTTGTTGGTTTGTATGGTGCAGGACAGAAACTTTGGCTGTAATGCGCGATTTTACATTTTTTACTGGAACGTCAAATGGTTCTGATTCTTTTTGAACTGTCTTTATATACAAATTATTTATTTTTCCTAATTTTGGCAGAATTTTTCAAGTATCAGAAGTATGGTGAATGTTCAGATTATTAAAGACTGTTCTGTTTTAGACAGATTCTGTTTTTGATGCATAGTTTGCTTGTTTTGATGAAACTATCGAATTATCTCAGTGGATTAAGCCGTGGAAAAGTTATACTACAGTAGCTATAATGAAAAATAATATGAATTGGTTTACAACAGTACTTAGAGTAGTGATTTGCTTTATTATACTAACGGATCTTACCGAGCTTTCTGTTGAGTTTTGTGTGGATGAAGTGTTTGAAGAACGAGGAGGTCTCGATGTGAAGAGAAGGAGGAGAGGAAAGAGCTCAAGCTTGGGGATTCCCAAGGCACCCCAAGTAAATATTCAAGGATACTCAAGCATCTAAGCTTGGGGATGCCCCGGAAGGCATCCCATCTTTCTTCAACAAGTATCGGTATGTTTTCGGATTCGTTTCGTTCATGCGATATGTGCAAATCTGGAGCGTCTTTTGCATTTAGTTTGCGCTTTTCTTTTATGCACCATGCTGGTATGAGATAGTCCTTGGTTGATTTATAGAATTGCTCTATGCACTTCGCTTATATCTTTTGAGTATGGCTTTATAGAATGCTTCATGTGCTTCACTTATATCATTTGAAGTTTGGATTGCCTGTTTTTCTTTACTTAGACAAACGCCATTTGTAGAATGCTCTTTTGCTTCACTTATATTTGTTAGAGCGTGGGCATATATTTTGTAGAAAGAATTAAACTCTCTTGATTCACTTATATCTATTTAGAGAGATGACAGGAACTGGTCATTCACATGGTTAGTCATAAAATCCTACATAAAACTTGTAGATCACTGAATATGATATGTTTGATTCCTTGCAATAGTTTTGCGATATAAAGATGGTGATATTAGAGTCGTGCTAGTGGGTAGTTGTGGATTAGTAGAAATACTTGTGTTGAGGTTGGTGATTCCCGTAGCATGCATGTATGGTGAACCGTTATGTAACGAAGTCGGAGCATGGGGTATTTATTGATTGTCTTCCTTATGAGTGGCGATCAGGGACGAGAGATGGTCTTTTCCTACCAATCTATCCCCCTAGGAGCATGTGTGTAGTACTTTGTTTTGATGACTAATAAATTTTTGCAATAAGTATGTGAGTTCTTTATGACTAATGTTGAGTCCATGGATTATACGCACTCTCATCCTTCCACCATTGCTAGCCTCTCTAGTACCGCGCAACTTTCGCCGGTACCATAAACCCACCATATACCTTCCTCAAAACAGCCACCATACCTACCTATCATGGCATTTTCATAGCCATTCCGCGATATATTGCCATGCAACTTCCATCATCATCATATACATGACTTGAGCATCATTGTCATGTTGCTTTGCATGATCGTAAGATAGCTAGCATGATATTTTCATGGCTTGTCCGTTTTTTGATGTCATTGCTACACTAGATCATTGCACATCCCGGTACACCGCCAGAGGCATTCGTATAGAGTCATATCTTTATTCTAGTATCGAGTTGTAAGTAAATAAAAGTGTGATGATCATCATTATTAGAGCATTGTCCCAGTGAGGAAAGGATGATGGAGACTATGATTCCCCCACAAGTCGGGATGAGACTCCGGACGAAAAAATAAAATAAAAAAAATAAAAAAGAGAGAAAGGCCATAAAAAGGCCCAAAAATAATGAGGGAAGAAGAGAAAAGGGACAATGCTACTATCCTTTTTCCACACTTGTGCTTCAAAGTAGCACCATGTTCTTCATATAGAGAGTCTCTTGAGTTATCACTTTCATATACTAGTGGGAATTTTCATTATAGAACTTGGCTTGTATATTCTGATGATGGGCTTCCTCAAATGCCCGAGGTCTTCATGAGCAAGCAAGTTGGATGCACACCCACTTAGTTTTCAGTCTGAACTTTCATACACTTATAGCTCTTAGTGCATCCGTTGCATGGCAATCCCTACTCACTCACATTGATATCTATTGATGGGCATCTCCATAGCCCGTTGATACGCCTAGTTAATGTGAGACTATCTTCTCCTTTTTGTCTTCTCCACAACCACCATTCTATTCCACCTATAGTGCTATGTCCATTGGTCACACTCATGTATTGCGTGAAAGTTGAAAAGGTTTGAGAACGTCAAAAGTATGAAAGAATTGCTTGGCTTGTCATCGGGGTTGGCATGATGTGAATATTTTGTGTGGTGAAGATGGAGCATAGCCAGACTATATGATTTTGTAGGGATAACTTTCTTTGGCCATCTTATTTTGAAAAGACATGATTGCTTTATTAGTAGGCTCGAAGTATTATTGTTTTTATGTCAAATGATACACTATTGCTTTGAATCACTCGTATCTTAATATTCATGCCATGATTAGATATGTGATCAAGATTATGCTAGGAAGCATTCCACATCAAAAATTATCTTTTTTATCATTTACCTACTCGAGGACGAGTAGAAATTAAGCTTGGGGATGCTGATACGTCTCCGTCGTATCTATAATTTTTGAATGTTCCATGCCAAAACTTTCATATGCTTTTGGCAACTTTTTATACTATTTTTGGGGACTAACATATTGATCCAGTGCCCAGTGCCAGTTCATGTTTGTTGCATGTTTTTCGTTTCGCAGTAAATCCATATCAAACGGAGTCCAAACGGGATAAAAACCGACGGAGATTTTTTTTGGAATATATGTGATTTTTGGGAAGAAAAATCAACGTGAGACGATGCCCGAGGGGGCCATGAGGCAGGGGGCGCCCCAGGGGGTCAGGCGTGCCCTGGGCCCTCATGGCCACCCCGTAAGGCAGTTGGTGCCCTTCTTTCCCCGCAAGAAAGCTAATATCCGGATAGAGATCGTGTAAAATTTCAGCCCAATCGGAGTTACGGATCTCCGGGAATATAAGAAACGGTGAAATGGTAGAATCTGAGAACGCGAAAATAGAGAGAGACAGAGACACAGATCCAATCTCGGAGGGGCTCTCGCCCCTCCCACGCCATGGAGACCAAGGACCAGAGGGGAAACCCTTCTCCCATCTAGGGAGGAGGTCAAGGAAGAAGAAGAAGGAGGGGGGCTCTCTCCCCCTCGCTTCCGGTGGCACCGAAGTGCCGCCGGGGGCCATCATCATCGCCGCAATCTTCACCAACAACTTCACCACCATCATCACCAACTCTTCCCCCCTCTATGCAGCAGTGTAACCCCTCTTTTACCTGCTGTAATCTCTACTTAAAAATGGTGCTCAACGCTATATATTATTTCCCAATGATGTATGGCTATCCTATGATGCTTGAATAGATCCGTTTTGTCCTATGGGTTATTTGATGATCGTGAATGGTTTGAGTTGCATGTTTTATTATTGGTGCTGTCCTATGGTGCTCTCTGTGTCGCGCAAGCGTGAGGGATTCCCGTTGTAGGGTTTGCAATATGTTCATGATTTGCTTATGGTGGGTGGCGTGAGTGACAGAAGCACAGACCCGAGTAAGTAGGTTGTTTGCGTATGGGATAAAGAGGACTTGATACTTTAATGCTATGGTTGGGTTTTACCTTAATGATCTTTAGTAGTTGCGGATGCTTGCTAGAGTTCCAATCGTAAGTGCATATGATCCAAGTAGAGAAAGTATGTTAGCTTATGCCTCTCCCTCAAATAAAATTGCAATAATGATTACCGGTTTAGTTATCAATTGTCTAGGGACAAATAATTTTCTCATAACAAAAAGTTCTTTACTAAAACTAACTTAGTTGTGTCTTTATCTAAACAGCCCCTAATTTGTATTTACGTAATCTTTATTATCTTGCAAACCTATCCAACAACACCTACAAAGTATTTCTAGTTTCATACTTGTTCTAGGTAAAGCCAACATCAAGCATGCATAGAGTTGTATCGGTGGTCGATAGAACTTGAGGGAATATTTGTTCTGCCTTTAGCTCATCGTTGGCTTCGACACTCTTACTTATCGAAAACTGTTGCGATCCCTTATACTTGTGGGTTATCAGTCACACAGGGCCCTGTCTGGTCCTTTGTGCTTCTCACGATCCTGTGGAAGATATGGGAGGCGAGGACTGATAAACTGTTCAGATCGCTTGATAGACGTTCTATCTCTACATATAAACTAATCCTTTCAGACCTTGACCTTTGGTCTCACCGGCTTGTCAAAACCGGTGACAAGGAGGCCGTCTCCTCGTGGCGGTCTTTCCTCTGTGCACGATGTTTTATGCCTATGTAACTCTGTAACACAGCTTGTTGTGACTCTTTTGAGTAATATAT